>NW_028128517.1:0-179458 GCF_965231255.1 Vanellus vanellus | reverse complement strand
CTCCATCCTCAAAAGCACCTGTTTTCGCTTTCGGCAACCTCAGGAGCAAAAAAGACAAACGTCCAGCTTTTGCTGCCACAGCAAAGGTGCCAGCGGAGAAAAGTAATGCTGGTTCTCACTGCCTCCTGGAAACCTTTCAAATGCCACA
The DNA here is from genome assembly GCF_965231255.1 of Vanellus vanellus. Taxonomy (NCBI): domain Eukaryota; kingdom Metazoa; phylum Chordata; class Aves; order Charadriiformes; family Charadriidae; genus Vanellus; species Vanellus vanellus. The sequence goes on along the minus strand of NW_028128517.1, from coordinate 179,310 downwards.
GGCAATTTGGCCCTCTCTGCTTTCCTGCAGACTCCATCCTCAAAAGCACCTTTTTTCGCTTTCGGCCACCTCCGGAGCAAAAAAGACAAACGTCCAGCTTTTGCTGCCACAGCAAAGGTGCCAGCGGGGAAAAGTAATGCTGGTTCTCACTGCCTCCTGGAACCTCTTCAAATGCCACAGACAATTTGGCCCTCTCTGCTTTCCTGCGGACTCCATCCTCAAAAGCACCTGTTTTCGCTTTCGGCAACCTCAGGAGCAAAAAAGACAAACGTCCAGCTTTTGCTGCCACAGCAAAGGTGCCAGCGGGGAAAAGTAATGCTGGTTCTCACTGTCTCCTGGAACCTCTTCAAATGCCACAGATAATTTGGCCCTCTCTGCTTTCCTGCGGACTCCATCCTCAAAAGCACCTTTTTTCGCTTTCGGCAACCTCAGGAGCAAAAAAGACAAACGTACAGCTTTTGTTGCCACAGCAAAGGTGCCAGCGGGGAAAAGTAATGCTGGTTCTCACTGCCTCCTGGAACCTCTTCAAATGCCACAGAGAATTTGGCACTCTCTGCTTTCCTGCGGACTCCATCCTCAAAAGCACCTGTTTTCGCTTTCGGCAGCCTCCGGAGCAAAAAAGACAAACGTCCAGCTTTTGCTGCCACAGCAAAGGTGCCAGCGGGGAAAAGTAATGCTGGTTCTCACTGCCTCCTGGAACCCTTTCAAATGCCCCAGACAATTTGGCCCTCTCTGCTTTCCTGCGGACTCCATCCTCAAAAGCACCTGTTTTTGCTTTCGGCAGCCTCCGGAGCAAAAAAGACAAACGTCCAGCTTTTGCTGCCACAGCAAAGGTGCCAGCGGAGAAAAGTAATGCTGGTTCTCACTGCCTCCTGGAAACCTTTCAAATGCCACAGGCAATTTGGCCCTCTCTGCTTTCCTGCGGACTCCATCCTCAAAAGCACCTTTTTTCGCTTTCGGCCACCTCCGGAGCAAAAAAGACAAACGTCCAGCTTTTGCTGCCACAGCAAAGGTGCCAGCGGGGAAAAGTAATGCTGGTTCTCACTGCCTCCTGGAACCTCTTCAAATGCCACAGACAATTTGGCCCTCTCTGCGTTCCTGCAGACTCCATCCTCAAAAGCACCTTTTTTCGCTTTCGGCAACCTCAGGAGCAAAAAAGACAAACGTCCAGCTTTTGCTGCCACAGCAAAGGTGCCAGCGGGGAAAAGTAATGCTGGTTCTCACTGCCTCCTAAAACCTCTTCAAATGCCACAGACAATTTGGCCCTCTCTGCTTTCCTGCGGACTCCATCCTCAAAAGCACCTGTTTTCACTTTCGGCAGCCTCCGGAGCAAAAAAGACAAACGTCCAGCTTTTGCTGCCACAGCAAAGGTGCCAGCGGGGAAAAGTAATGCTGGTTCTCACTGCCTCCTGGAACTCTTTCAAATGCCCCAGACAATTTGGCCCTCTCTGCTTTCCTGCGGACTCCATCCTCAAAAGCACCTGTTTTCGCTTTCGGCAACCTCCGGAGCAAAAAAGACAAACGTCCAGCTTTTCCTGCCGCAGCAAAGGTGCCAGCGGGGAAAAGTGATGCTGGTTCTCACTGCCTCCTGGAACCTCTTCAAATGCCACAGACAATTTGGCCCTCTCTGCTTTACTGCGGACTCCATCCTCAAAAGCACCTTTTTGCTCTTTCGGCGCCCTCCGGTCTTAAAAAGACAAACGTCCAGCTTTTGCTGCCACAGCAAAGGTGCCAGCGGGGAAAAGTAATGCTGGTTCTCACTGCCTCCTGGAACTCTTTCAAATGCCACACACAATTTGGCCCTCTCTGCTTTCCTGCGGACTCCATCCTCAAAAGCACCTGTTTTCGCTTTCGGCAACGTCACGAGCAAAAAAGACAAACGTCCAGCTTTTGCTGCCACAGCAAAGGTGCCAGCGGGGAACAGTAATGCTGGTTCTCACTGCCTCCTGGAACCTCTTCAAATGCCACAGACAATTTGGCCCTCTCTGCTTTCCTGCGCACTCTAGCCTCAAAAGCACCTTTTTTCGCTTTCGGCCACCTCCGGAGCAAAAAAGACAAACGTCCAGCTTTTGCTGCCACAGCAAAGGTGCCAGCGGGGAAAAGTAATGCTGGTTCTCACTGCCTCCTGGAACCCTTTCAAATGCCCCAGACAATTTGGCCCTCTCTGCTTTCCTGCGGACTCCATCCTCAAAAGCACCTGTTTTTGCTTTCGGCAGCCTCCGGAGCAAAAAAGACAAACGTCCAGCTTTTGCTGCCACAGCAAAGGTGCCAGCGGAGAAAAGTAATGCTGGTTCTCACTGCCTCCTGGAAACCTTTCAAATGCCACAGACAATTTGGCCCTCTCTGCTTTCCTGCGGACTCCATCCTCAAAAGCACCTGTTTTCACTTTCGGCAGCCTCCGGAGCAAAAAAGACAAACGTCCAGCTTTTGCTGCCACAGCAAAGGTGCCAGCGGGGAAAAGTAATGCTGGTTCTCACTGCCTCCTGGAACTCTTTCAAATGCCCCAGACAATTTGTCCCTCTCTGCTTTCCTGCGGACTCCATCCTCAAAAGCACCTGTTTTCGCTTTCGGCAACCTCCGGAGCAAAAAAGACAAACGTCCAGGTTTTCCTGCCGCAGCAAAGGTGCCAGCGGGGAAAAGTGATGCTGGTTCTCACTGCCTCCTGGAACCTCTTCAAATGCCACAGACAATTTGGCCCTCTTTGCTTTCCTGCGGACTCCATCCTCAAAAGCACCTTTTTTCGCTTTCGGCAGCCTCCGGAGCAAAAAAGACAAACGTCCAGCTTTTGCTGCCACAGCAAAGGTGTCAGCGGGGAAAAGTGATGCTGGTCCTCACTGCCTCCTGGAACTCTTTCAAATGCCACAGACAACTTGGCCCTCTCTGCTTTACTGCGGACTCCATCCTCAAAAGCACCTGTTTTCGCTTTCGGCAACGTCACGAGCAGAAAAGACAAACGTCCAGCTTTTGCTGCCACAGCAAAGGTGCCAGCGGGGAAAAGTGATGCTGGTCCTCACTGCCTCCTGTAACCCCTTAAATGCCCCAGACAATTTGACCCTCTCTGCTTTCCTGCGGACTCCATCCTCAAAAGCACCTGTTTTCGCTTTCGGCAACCTCCGGAGCAAAAAAGACAAACGTCCAGCTTTTGCTGCCACAGCAAAGGTGCCAGCGGGGAACAGTAATGCTGGTTCTCACTGCCTCCTGGAACCTCTTCAAATGCCACAGACAATTTGGCCCTCTCTGCTTTCCTGCGCACTCTAGCCTCAAAAGCACCTTTTTTCTCTTTCGGCCACCTCCGGAGCAAAAAAGACAAACGTCCAGCTTTTGCTGCCACAGCAAAGGTGCCAGCGGCGAAAAGTAATGCTGGTTCTCACTGCCTCCTGGAACCTCTTCAAATGCCACAGACAATTTGGCCCTCTCTGCTTTCCTGCGGACTCCATCCTCAAAAGCACCTGTTTTCGCTTTCGGCCACCTCCGGAGCAAAAAAGACAAACGTCCAGCTTTTGCTGCCACAGCAAAGGTGCCAGCGGCGAAAAGTAATGGTGGTTCTCACTGCCTCCTGGAACCTCTTCAAATGCCACAGACAATTTGGCCCTCTCTGCTTTCCTGCGGACTCCATCCTCAAAAGCACCTGTTTCGCTTTCTGCATACTCTGGAGCAAAAAAGACAAACGTCCCGCTTTTGCTGCCACAGCAAAGGTGCCAGCGGGGAAAAGTAATGCTGGTTCTCACTGCCTCCTGGAACCTCTTCCAATGCCACAGACAATTTGGCCCTCTCTGCTTTCCTGCGGACTCCATCCTCAAAAGCACCTTTTTTCGCTTTCGGCAGCCTCCGGAGCAAAAAAGACAAACGTCCAGTTTTTGCTGCCACAGCAAAGGTGCCAGTGGGGAAAAGTAATGCTGGTTCTCACTGCCTCCTGGAACCTCTTCAAATGCCACAGACAATTTGGCCCTCTCTGCTTTCCTGCGGACTCCATCCTCAAAAGCACCTGTTTCGCTTTCGGCATACTCCGGAGCAAAAAAGACAAACGTCCCGCTTTTGCTGCCACAGCAAAGGTGCCAGCGGGGAAAAGTAATGCTGGTTCTCACTGCCTCCTGGAACCTCTTCAAATGCCACAGACAATTTGGCCCTCTCTGCTTTCCTGCGGACTCCATCCTCAAAAGCACCTTTTTTCGCTTTCGGCAGCCTCCGGAGCAAAAAAGACAAACGTCCAGCTTTTGCTGCCACAGCAAAGGTGCCAGCGGGGAAAAGTAATGCTGGTTCTCACTGTCTCCTGGAACCTCTTCAAATGCCACAGATAATTTGGCACTCTCTGCTTTCCTGCGGACTCCATCCTCAAAAGCACCTGTTTTCGCTTTCGGCAGCCTCCGGAGCAAAAAAGACAAACGTCCAGCTTTTGCTGCCACAGCAAAGGTGCCAGCGGAGAAAAGTAATGCTGGTTCTCACTGCCTCCTGGAAACCTTTCAAATGCCACAGGCAATTTGGCCCTCTCTGCTTTCCTGCGGACTCCATCCTCAAAAGCACCTTTTTTCGCTTTCGGCCACCTCCGGAGCAAAAAAGACAAACGTCCAGCTTTTGCTGCCACAGCAAAGGTGGCAGTGCGGAAAAGTGATGCTGGTCCTCACTGCCTCCTGGAACGCCTTCAAATGCCCCAGACAATTTGGCCCTCTCTGCTTTCCTGCGGACTCCATCCTCAAAAGCACCTGTTTTCGCTTTAGGCATCCTCCGGAGAAAAAAAGACAAACGTCCAGCTTTTGCTGCCACAGCAAAAGTTGCAGCTGGGAAAAAGTGATGCTGGTCCTCACTGCCTCCTGGAACCACTTCAAATGCCCCAGACAATTTGGCCCTCTCTGCTTTCCTGCGGACTCCATCCTCAAAAGCACCTGTTTTCGCTTTCGGCAGCCTCCGGAGCAAAAAAGACAAACGTCCAGCTTTTGCTGCCACAGCAAAGGTGCCAGCGGGGAAAAGTAATGCTGGTTCTCACTGCCTCCTGGAACCCTTTCAAATGCCCCAGACAATTTGGCCCTCTCTGCTTTCCTGCGGACTCCATCCTCAAAAGCACCTGTTTTTGCTTTCGGCAGCCTCCGGAGCAAAAAAGACAAACGTCCAGCTTTTGCTGCCACAGCAAAGGTGCCAGCGGAGAAAAGTAATGCTGGTTCTCACTGCCTCCTGGAAACCTTTCAAATGCCACAGGCAATTTGGCCCTCTCTGCTTTCCTGCGGACTCCATCCTCAAAAGCACCTTTTTTCGCTTTCGGCCACCTCCGGAGCAAAAAAGACAAACGTCCAGCTTTTGCTGCCACAGCAAAGGTGCCAGCGGGGAAAAGTAATGCTGGTTCTCACTGCCTCCTGGAACCTCTTCAAATGCCACAGACAATTTGGCCCTCTCTGCGTTCCTGCAGACTCCATCCTCAAAAGCACCTTTTTTCGCTTTCGGCAACCTCAGGAGCAAAAAAGACAAACGTCCAGCTTTTGCTGCCACAGCAAAGGTGCCAGCGGGGAAAAGTAATGCTGGTTCTCACTGCCTCCTAAAACCTCTTCAAATGCCACAGACAATTTGGCCCTCTCTGCTTTCCTGCGGACTCCATCCTCAAAAGCACCTGTTTTCACTTTCGGCAGCCTCCGGAGCAAAAAAGACAAACGTCCAGCTTTTGCTGCCACAGCAAAGGTGCCAGCGGGGAAAAGTAATGCTGGTTCTCACTGCCTCCTGGAACTCTTTCAAATGCCCCAGACAATTTGGCCCTCTCTGCTTTCCTGCGGACTCCATCCTCAAAAGCACCTGTTTTCGCTTTCGGCAACCTCCGGAGCAAAAAAGACAAACGTCCAGCTTTTCCTGCCGCAGCAAAGGTGCCAGCGGGGAAAAGTGATGCTGGTTCTCACTGCCTCCTGGAACCTCTTCAAATGCCACAGACAATTTGGCCCTCTCTGCTTTACTGCGGACTCCATCCTCAAAAGCACCTTTTTGCTCTTTCGGCGCCCTCCGGTCGTAAAAAGACAAACGTCCAGCTTTTGCTGCCACAGCAAAGGTGCCAGCGGGGAAAAGTAATGCTGGTTCTCACTGCCTCCTGGAACTCTTTCAAATGCCACACACAATTTGGCCCTCTCTGCTTTCCTGCGGACTCCATCCTCAAAAGCACCTGTTTTCGCTTTCGGCAACGTCACGAGCAAAAAAGACAAACGTCCAGCTTTTGCTGCCACAGCAAAGGTGCCAGCGGGGAACAGTAATGCTGGTTCTCACTGCCTCCTGGAACCTCTTCAAATGCCACAGACAATTTGGCCCTCTCTGCTTTCCTGCGCACTCTAGCCTCAAAAGCACCTTTTTTCGCTTTCGGCCACCTCCGGAGCAAAAAAGACAAACGTCCAGCTTTTGCTGCCACAGCAAAGGTGCCAGCGGGGAAAAGTAATGCTGGTTCTCACTGCCTCCTGGAACCCTTTCAAATGCCCCAGACAATTTGGCCCTCTCTGCTTTCCTGCGGACTCCATCCTCAAAAGCACCTGTTTTTGCTTTCGGCAGCCTCCGGAGCAAAAAAGACAAACGTCCAGCTTTTGCTGCCACAGCAAAGGTGCCAGCGGAGAAAAGTAATGCTGGTTCTCACTGCCTCCTGGAAACCTTTCAAATGCCACAGACAATTTGGCCCTCTCTGCTTTCCTGCGGACTCCATCCTCAAAAGCACCTGTTTTCACTTTCGGCAGCCTCCGGAGCAAAAAAGACAAACGTCCAGCTTTTGCTGCCACAGCAAAGGTGCCAGCGGGGAAAAGTAATGCTGGTTCTCACTGCCTCCTGGAACTCTTTCAAATGCCCCAGACAATTTGTCCCTCTCTGCTTTCCTGCGGACTCCATCCTCAAAAGCACCTGTTTTCGCTTTCGGCAACCTCCGGAGCAAAAAAGACAAACGTCCAGGTTTTCCTGCCGCAGCAAAGGTGCCAGCGGGGAAAAGTGATGCTGGTTCTCACTGCCTCCTGGAACCTCTTCAAATGCCACAGACAATTTGGCCCTCTTTGCTTTCCTGCGGACTCCATCCTCAAAAGCACCTTTTTTCGCTTTCGGCAGCCTCCGGAGCAAAAAAGACAAACGTCCAGCTTTTGCTGCCACAGCAAAGGTGTCAGCGGGGAAAAGTGATGCTGGTCCTCACTGCCTCCTGGAACTCTTTCAAATGCCACAGACAACTTGGCCCTCTCTGCTTTACTGCGGACTCCATCCTCAAAAGCACCTGTTTTCGCTTTCGGCAACGTCACGAGCAGAAAAGACAAACGTCCAGCTTTTGCTGCCACAGCAAAGGTGCCAGCGGGGAAAAGTGATGCTGGTCCTCACTGCCTCCTGTAACCCCTTAAATGCCCCAGACAATTTGACCCTCTCTGCTTTCCTGCGGACTCCATCCTCAAAAGCACCTGTTTTCGCTTTCGGCAACCTCCGGAGCAAAAAAGACAAACGTCCAGCTTTTGCTGCCACAGCAAAGGTGCCAGCGGGGAACAGTAATGCTGGTTCTCACTGCCTCCTGGAACCTCTTCAAATGCCACAGACAATTTGGCCCTCTCTGCTTTCCTGCGCACTCTAGCCTCAAAAGCACCTTTTTTCTCTTTCGGCCACCTCCGGAGCAAAAAAGACAAACGTCCAGCTTTTGCTGCCACAGCAAAGGTGCCAGCGGCGAAAAGTAATGCTGGTTCTCACTGCCTCCTGGAACCTCTTCAAATGCCACAGACAATTTGGCCCTCTCTGCTTTCCTGCGGACTCCATCCTCAAAAGCACCTGTTTTCGCTTTCGGCCACCTCCGGAGCAAAAAAGACAAACGTCCAGCTTTTGCTGCCACAGCAAAGGTGCCAGCGGCGAAAAGTAATGGTGGTTCTCACTGCCTCCTGGAACCTCTTCAAATGCCACAGACAATTTGGCCCTCTCTGCTTTCCTGCGGACTCCATCCTCAAAAGCACCTGTTTCGCTTTCGGCATACTCCGGAGCAAAAAAGACAAACGTCCCGCTTTTGCTGCCACAGCAAAGGTGCCAGCGGGGAAAAGTAATGCTGGTTCTCACTGCCTCCTGGAACCTCTTCAAATGCCACAGACAATTTGGCCCTCTCTGCTTTCCTGCGGACTCCATCCTCAAAAGCACCTTTTTTCGCTTTCGGCAGCCTCCGGAGCAAAAAAGACAAACGTCCAGTTTTTGCTGCCACAGCAAAGGTGCCAGTGGGGAAAAGTAATGCTGGTTCTCACTGCCTCCTGGAACCTCTTCAAATGCCACAGACAATTTGGCCCTCTCTGCTTTCCTGCGGACTCCATCCTCAAAAGCACCTGTTTCGCTTTCGGCATACTCCGGAGCAAAAAAGACAAACGTCCCGCTTTTGCTGCCACAGCAAAGGTGCCAGCGGGGAAAAGTAATGCTGGTTCTCACTGCCTCCTGGAACCTCTTCAAATGCCACAGACAATTTGGCCCTCTCTGCTTTCCTGCGGACTCCATCCTCAAAAGCACCTTTTTTCGCTTTCGGCAGCCTCCGGAGCAAAAAAGACAAACGTCCAGCTTTTGCTGCCACAGCAAAGGTGCCAGCGGGGAAAAGTAATGCTGGTTCTCACTGTCTCCTGGAACCTCTTCAAATGCCACAGATAATTTGGCACTCTCTGCTTTCCTGCGGACTCCATCCTCAAAAGCACCTGTTTTCGCTTTCGGCAGCCTCCGGAGCAAAAAAGACAAACGTCCAGCTTTTGCTGCCACAGCAAAGGTGCCAGCGGAGAAAAGTAATGCTGGTTCTCACTGCCTCCTGGAAACCTTTCAAATGCCACAGGCAATTTGGCCCTCTCTGCTTTCCTGCGGACTCCATCCTCAAAAGCACCTTTTTTCGCTTTCGGCCACCTCCGGAGCAAAAAAGACAAACGTCCAGCTTTTGCTGCCACAGCAAAGGTGGCAGTGCGGAAAAGTGATGCTGGTCCTCACTGCCTCCTGGAACGCCTTCAAATGCCCCAGACAATTTGGCCCTCTCTGCTTTCCTGCGGACTCCATCCTCAAAAGCACCTGTTTTCGCTTTAGGCATCCTCCGGAGAAAAAAAGACAAACGTCCAGCTTTTGCTGCCACAGCAAAAGTTGCAGCTGGGAAAAAGTGATGCTGGTCCTCACTGCCTCCTGGAACCCCTTCAAATGCCCCAGACAATTTGGCCTTCTCTGCTTTCCTGCGGACTCCAGCCTCAAAAGCACCTGTTTTCGCTTTCGGCGCTCTCCGGAGCAAAAAAGACAAACGTCCAGCTTTTGCTGCCACAGCAAAGGTGGCAGCGGGGAAAAGTGATGCTGGTCCTCACTGCCTCCTGGAACCCCTTCAAATGCCCCAGACAATTTGGCCCTCTCTGCTTTCCTGCGGACTCCATCCTCAAAAGCACCTGTTTTCGCTTTCGGCGCTGTTTGGAGCAAAAAAGACAAACGTCCAGCTTTTGCTGCCACAGCAAAGGTGCCAGCGGGGAAAAGTGATGCTGGTCAACACTGCCTCCTGGAACCCCTTCAAATGCCCCAGACAATTTGGCCCTCTCTGCTTTCCTGCGGACTCCATCCTCAAAAGCACCTGTTTTTGCTTTATGCATACTCCGGAGCAAAAAAGACAAACGTCCAGCTTTTGCTGCCACAGCAAAAATGCCAGCGGGGAAAAGTGATGCTGGTCCTCACTGCCTCCTGGAACCCCTTCAAATGCCCCAGACAGTTTGGCCCTCTCTGCTTTCCTGCGGACTCCATCCTCAAAAGCACCTGTTTTCACTTTCGGCGCCCTCCGGAGAAAAAAAGACAAACGTCCAGCTTTTGCTGCCACAGCAAAGGTGGCAGCGGGGAAAAGTGATGCTGGTCCTCACTGCCTCCTGGAACCCCTTCAAATGCCCCAGACAATTTGGTCCTCTCTGCTTTCCTGTGGACTCCATCCTCAAAAGCACCTGTTTTCGCTTTCGGCGCTGTTTGGAGCAAAAAAGACAAACGTCCAGCTTTTGCTGCCACAGCAAAGGTGGCAGCGGGGAAAAGTGATGCTGGTCCTCACTGCCTCCTGGAACCCCTTCAAATGCCCCAGACAATTTGGCCCTCTCTGCTTTCCTGCGGACTCCATCCTCAAAAGCACCTGTTTTCGCTTTCGGCGCTGTTTGGAGCAAAAAAGACAAACGTCCAGCTTTTGCTGCCACAGCAAAGGTGCCAGCGGGGAAAAGTGATGCTGGTCCTCACTGCCTCCTGGAACCCCTTCAAATGCCCCAGACAATTTGGCCCTCTCTGCTTTCCTGCGGACTCCATCCTCAAAAGCACCTCTTTTCACTTTCGGCGCCCTCCGGAGCAAAAAAGACAAACGTCCAGCTTTTGCTGCCACAGCAAAGGTGGCAGCGGGGAAAAGTGATGCTGGTCCTCACTGCCTCCTGGAACCCCTTCAAATGCCCCAGACAATTTGGCCCTCTCTGCTTTCCTGCGGACTCCATCCTCAAAAGCACCTGTTTTCGCTTTCGGCGGTGTTTGGAGCAAAAAAGACAAACGTCCAGCTTTTGCTGCCACAGCAAAGGTGCCAGCGGGGAAAAGTGATGCTGGTCCTCACTGCCTCCTGGAACCCCTACAAATGCCCCAGACAATTTGGCCCTCTCTGCTTTCCTGCGGACTCCATCCTCAAAAGCACCTGTTTTCACTTTGGGCGCCCTCCGGAGCAAAAAAGACAAACGTCCAGCTTTTGCTGCCACAGCAAAGGTGACAGCGGGGAAAAGTGATGCTGGTCCTCACTGCCTCCTGGAACCCCTTCAAATGCCCCAGACAATTTGGCCCTCTCTGCTTTCCTGCGGACGCCATCCTCAAAAGCACCTGTTTTCGCTTTCGGCGCTGTTTGGAGCAAAAAAGACAAACGTCCAGCTTTTGCTGCCACAGCAAAGGTGGCAGCGGGGAAAAGTGATGCTGGTCCTCACTGCCTCCTGGAACCCCTTCAAATGCCCCAGACAATTTGGTCCTCTCTGCTTTCCTGCGGACTCCATCCTCAAAAGCACCTGTTTTCGCTTTCGGCGCTGTTTGGAGCAAAAAAGACAAACGTCCATCTTTTGCTGCCACAGCAAAGGTGGCAGCGGGGAAAAGTGATGCTGGTCCTCACTGCCTCCTGGAACCACTTCAAATGCCCCAGACAATTTGGCCCTCTCTGCTTTCCTGTGGACTCCATCCTCAAAAGCACCTGTTTTCACTTTCGGCGCCCTCTGGAGCAAAAAAGACAAACGTCCAGCTTTTGCTGCCACAGCAAAGGTGCCAGCGGGGAAAAGTGATGCTGGTCCTCACTGCCTCCTGGAACCCCTTCAAATGCCCCAGACAATTTGGCCCTCTCTGTTTTCCTGCGGACTCCAGCCTCAAAAGCACCTGTTTTCGCTGTCGGCGGTGTTTGGAGCAAAAAAGAAAAACGTCCAGCTTTTGCTGCCACAGCAAAGGTGGCAGCGGGGAAAAGTGATGCTGGTCCTCACTGCCTCCTGGAACCACTTCAAATGCCCCAGACAATTTGGCCCTCTCTGCTTTCCTGCGGACTCCATCCTCAAAAGCACCTGTTTTCGCTTTCGGCGCCCTCCGGAGCAAAAAAGACAAACGTCCAGCTTTTGCTGCCACAGGAAAGGTGGCAGTGGGGAAAAGTGATGCTGGTCCTCACTGCCTCCTGGAACCCCTTCAAATGCCCCAGACAATTTGGCCCTCTCTGCTTTCCTGCGGACTCCATGTTCAAAAGCACCTGTTTTCACTTTCGGCGCCCTCCGGAACAAAAAAGACAAACGTCCAGGTTTTGCTGCCACAGCAAAAGTGCCAGGAGGGAAAAGTGATGCTGGTCCTCACTGCCTCCTGGAACCCCTTCAAATGCCCCAGACAATTTGGCCCTCTCTGCTTTCCTGCGGACTCCATCCTCAAAAGCACCTGTTTTCGCTTTCGGCGCTGTTTGGAGCAAAAAAGACAAACGTCCAGCTTTTGCTGCCACAGCAAAGGTGGCAGTGGGGAAAAGTGATGCTGGTCCTCACTGCCTCCTGGAACCCCTACAAATGCCCCAGACAATTTGGCCCTCTCTGCTTTCCTGCGGACGCCATCCTCAAAAGCACCTGTTTTCGCTTTCGGCGCTGTTTGGAGCAAAAAAGACAAACGTCCAGCTTTTGCTGCCACAGCAAAGGTGGCAGCGGGGAAAAGTGATGCTGGTCCTCACTGGCTCCTGGAACCCCTTCAAATGCCCCAGACAATTTGGTCCTCTCTGCTTTCCTGCGGACTCCATCCTCAAAAGCACCTGTTTTCGCTTTCGGCGCTGTTTGGAGCAAAAAAGACAAACGTCCATCTTTTGCTGCCACAGCAAAGGTGGCAGCGGGGAAAAGTGATGCTGGTCCTCACTGCCTCCTGGAACCACTTCAAATGCCCCAGACAATTTGGCCCTCTCTGCTTTCCTGTGGACTCCATCCTCAAAAGCACCTGTTTTCACTTTCTGCGCCCTCTGGAGCAAAAAAGACAAACGTCCAGCTTTTGCTGCCACAGCAAAGGTGCCAGCGGGGAAAAGTGATGCTGGTCCTCACTGCCTCCTGGAACCCCTTCAAATGCCCCAGACAATTTGGCCCTCTCTGCTTTCCTGCGGACTCCATCCTCAAAAGCACCTGTTTTCTCTTTCGGCGCTGTTTGGAGCAAAAAAGACAAACGTCCAGCTTTTGCTGCCACAGCAAAGGTGCCAGCGGGGAAAAGTGATGCTGGTCCTCACTGCCTCCTGGAACCCCTTCAAATGCCCCAGACAGTTTGGCCCTCTCTGCTTTCCTGCGGACTCCATCCTCAAAAGCACCTGTTTTCGCTTTAGGCATCCTCCGGAGCAAAAAAGACAAACGTCCAGCTTTTGCTGCCACAGCAAAGGTGGCAGTGGGGAAAAGTGATGCTGGTCCTCACTGCCTCCTGGAACCCCTACAAATGCCCCAGACAATTTGGCCCTCTCTGCTTTCCTGCGGACTCCATCCTCAAAAGCACCTGTTTTCACTTTCGGCGCCCTCCGGAGCAAAAAAGACAAACGTCCAGCTTTTGCTGCCACAGCAAAGGTGGCAGCGGGGAAAAGTGATGCTGGTCCTCACTGCCTCCTGGAACCCCTTCAAATGCCCCAGACAATTTGGCCCTCTCTGCTTTCCTGCGGACGCCATCCTCAAAAGCACCTGTTTTCGCTTTCGGCGCTGTTTGGAGCAAAAAAGACAAACGTCCAGCTTTTGCTGCCACAGCAAAGGTGGCAGCGGGGAAAAGTGATGCTGGTCCTCACTGCCTCCTGGAACCCCTTCAAATGCCCCAGACAATTTGGTCCTCTCTGCTTTCCTGCGGACTCCATCCTCAAAAGCACCTGTTTTCGCTTTCGGCGCTGTTTGGAGCAAAAAAGACAAACGTCCAGCTTTTGCTGCCACAGCAAAGGTGGCAGCGGGGAAAAGTGATGCTGGTCCTCACTGCCTCCTGGAACCCCTTCAAATGCCCCAGACAATTTGGCCCTCTCTGCTTTCCTGCGGACTCCATCCTCAAAAGCACCTGTTTTCGCTTTAGGCATCCTCCGGAGCAAAAAAGACAAACGTCCAGGTTTTGCTGCCACAGCAAAAGTGCAAGGAGGGAAAAGTGATGCTGGTCCTCACTGCCTCCTGGAACCCCTTCAAATGCCCCAGACAATTTGGCCCTCTCTGCTTTCCTGCGGACTCCATCCTCAAAAGCACCTGTTTTCGCTTTCGGCGGTGTTTGGAGCAAAAAAGACAAACGTCCAGCTTTTGCTGCCACAGCAAAGGTGCCAGCGGGGAAAAGTGATGCTGGTACTCACTGCCTCCTGGAACCCCTACAAATGCCCCAGACAATTTGGCCCTCTCTGCTTTCCTGCGGACTCCATCCTCAAAAGCACCTGTTTTCACTTTGGGCGCCCTCCGGAACAAAAAAGACAAACGTCCAGCTTTTGCTGCCACAGCAAAGGTGGCAGCGGGGAAAAGTGATGCTGGTCCTCACTGCCTCCTGGAACCCCTTCAAATGCCCCAGACAATTTGGCCCTCTCTGCTTTCCTGCGGACGCCATCCTCAAAAGCACCTGTTTTCGCTTTCGGCGCTGTTTGGAGCAAAAAAGACAAACGTCCAGCTTTTGCTGCCACAGCAAAGGTGGCAGCGGGGAAAAGTGATGCTGGTCCTCACTGCCTCCTGGAACCCCTTCAAATGCCCCAGACAATTTGGCCCTCTCTGCTTTCCTGCGGACTCCATCCTCAAAAGCACCTGTTTTCGCTTTCGGCGCCCTCCGGAGCAAAAAAGACAAACGTCCAGCTTTTGCTGCCACAGGAAAGGTGGCAGTGGGGAAAAGTGATGCTGGTCCTCACTGCCTCCTGGAACCCCTTCAAATGCCCCAGACAATTTGGCCCTCTCTGCTTTCCTGCGCACTCCATGTTCAAAAGCACCTGTTTTCACTTTCGGCGCCCTCCGGAGCAAAAAAGACAAACGTCCAGCTTTTGCTGCCACAGCAAAAGTGCCAGCGGGGAAAAGTGATGCTGGTCCTCACTGCCTCCTGGAACCCCTTCAAATGCCCCAGACAATTTGGCCCTCTCTGCTTTCCTGCGGACTCCATCCTCAAAAGCACCTGTTTTCACTTTGGGCGCCCTCCGGAGCAAAAAAGACAAACGTCCAGCTTTTGCTGCCACAGCAAAGGTGGCAGCGGGGAAAAGTGATGCTGGTCCTCACTGCCTCCTGGAACCCCTTCAAATGCCCCAGACAATTTGGCCCTCTCTGCTTTCCTGCGGACGCCATCCTCAAAAGCACCTGTTTTCGCTTTCGGCGCTGTTTGGAGCAAAAAAGACAAACGTCCAGCTTTTGCTGCCACAGCAAAGGTGGCAGCGGGGAAAAGTGATGCTGGTCCTCACTGCCTCCTGGAACCCCTTCAAATGCCCCAGACAATTTGGCCCTCTCTGCTTTCCTGCGGACTCCATCCTCAAAAGCACCTGTTTTCGCTTTCGGCGCTGTTTGGAGCAAAAAAGACAAACGTCCATCTTTTGCTGCCACAGCAAAGGTGGCAGCGGGGAAAAGTGATGCTGGTCCTCACTGCCTCCTGGAACCACTTCAAATGCCCCAGACAATTTGGCCCTCTCTGCTTTCCTGTGGACTCCATCCTCAAAAGCACCTGTTTTCACTTTCTGCGCCCTCTGGAGCAAAAAAGACAAACGTCCAGCTTTTGCTGCCACAGCAAAGGTGCCAGCGGGGAAAAGTGATGCTGGTCCTCACTGCCCACTGGAACCCCTTCAAATGCCCCAGACAATTTGGCCCTCTCTGCTTTCCTGCGGACTGCATCCTCAAAAGCACCTGTTTTCGCTTTCGGCGGTGTTTGGAGCAAAAAAGAAAAACGTCCAGCTTTTGCTGCCACAGCAAAGGTGCCAGCGGGGAAAAGTAATGCTGGTTCTCACTGCCTCCTGGAACTCTTTCAAATGCCCCAGACAATTTGGCCCTCTCTTCTTTCCTGCGGACTCCATCCTCAAAAGCACCTGTTTTCGCTTTCGGCAACCTCCGGAGCAAAAAAGACAAACGTCCAGGTTTTCCTGCCGCAGCAAAGGTGCCAGCGGGGAAAAGTGATGCTGGTTCTCACTGCCTCCTGGAACCTCTTCAAATGCCACAGACAATTTGGCCCTCTCTGCTTTACTGCGGACTCCATCCTCAAAAGCACCTTTTTGCTCTTTCGGCGCCCTCCGGTCGTAAAAAGACAAACGTCCAGCTTTTGCTGCCACAGCAAAGGTGCCAGTGGGGAAAAGTAATGCTGGTTCTCACTGCCTCCTGGAACTCTTTCAAATGCCACACACAATTTGGCCCTCTCTGCTTTCCTGCGGACTCCATCCTCAAAAGCACCTGTTTTCGCTTTCGGCAACGTCACGAGCAAAAAAGACAAACGTCCAGCTTTTGCTGCCACAGCAAAGGTGCCAGCGGGGAACAGTAATGCTGGTTCTCACTGCCTCCTGGAACCTCTTCAAATGCCACAGACAATTTGGCCCTCTCTGCTTTCCTGCGCACTCTAGCCTCAAAAGCACCTTTTTTCTCTTTCGGCCACCTCCGGAGCAAAAAAGACAAACGTCCAGCTTTTGCTGCCACAGCAAAGGTGCCAGCGGGGAAAAGTAATGCTGGTTCTCACTGCCTCCTGGAACCCTTTCAAATGCCCCAGACAATTTGGCCCTCTCTGCTTTCCTGCGGACTCCATCCTCAAAAGCACTTGTTTTTGCTTTCGGCAGCCTCCGGAGCAAAAAAGACAAACGTCCAGCTTTTGCTGCCACAGCAAAGGTGCCAGCGGAGAAAAGTAATGCTGGTTCTCACTGCCTCCTGGAAACCTTTCAAATGCCACAGACAATTTGGCCCTCTCTGCTTTCCTGCGGACTCCATCCTCAAAAGCACCTGTTTTCACTTTCGGCAGCCTCCGGAGCAAAAAAGACAAACGTCCAGCTTTTGCTGCCACAGCAAAGGTGCCAGCGGGGAAAAGTAATGCTGGTTCTCACTGCCTCCTGGAACTCTTTCAAATGCCCCAGACAATTTGTCCCTCTCTGCTTTCCTGCGGACTCCATCCTCAAAAGCACCTGTTTTCGCTTTCGGCAACCTCCGGAGCAAAAAAGACAAACGTCCAGGTTTTCCTGCTGCAGCAAAGGTGCCAGCGGGGAAAAGTGATGCTGGTTCTCACTGCCTCCTGGAACCTCTTCAAATGCCACAGACAATTTGGCCCTCTCTGCTTTCCTGCGGACGCCATCCTCAAAAGCACCTGTTTTCGCTTTCGGCGCTGTTTGGAGCAAAAAAGACAAACGTCCAGCTTTTGCTGCCACAGCAAAGGTGGCAGCGGGGAAAAGTGATGCTGGTCCTCACTGCCTCCTGGAACCCCTTCAAATGCCCCAGACAATTTGGCCCTCTCTGCTTTCCTGCGCACTCCATCCTCAAAAGCACCTGTTTTCGCTTTCGGCGCTGTTTGGAGCAAAAAAGACAAACGTCCATCTTTTGCTGCCACAGCAAAGGTGGCAGCGGGGAAAAGTGATGCTGGTCCTCACTGCCTCCTGGAACCACTTCAAATGCCCCAGACAATTTGGCCCTCTCTGCTTTCCTGTGGACTCCATCCTCAAAAGCACCTGTTTTCACTTTCTGCGCCCTCTGGAGCAAAAAAGACAAACGTCCAGCTTTTGCTGCCACAGCAAAGGTGCCAGCGGGGAAAAGTGATGCTGGTCCTCACTGCCCCCTGGAACCCCTTCAAATGCCCCAGACAATTTGGCCCTCTCTGCTTTCCTGCGGACTGCATCCTCAAAAGCACCTGTTTTCGCTGTCGGCGGTGTTTGGAGCAAAAAAGAAAAACGTCCAGCTTTTGCTGCCACAGCAAAGGTGCCAGCGGGGAAAAGTAATGCTGGTTCTCACTGCCTCCTGGAACTCTTTCAAATGCCCCAGACAATTTGGCCCTCTCTGCTTTCCTGCGGACTCCATCCTCAAAAGCACCTGTTTTCGCTTTCGGCAACCTCCGGAGCAAAAAAGACAAACGTCCAGGTTTTCCTGCCGCAGCAAAGGTGCCAGCGGGGAAAAGTGATGCTGGTTCTCACTGCCTCCTGGAACCTCTTCAAATGCCACAGACAATTTGGCCCTCTCTGCTTTACTGCGGACTCCATCCTCAAAAGCACCTTTTTGCTCTTTCGGCGCCCTCCGGTCGTAAAAAGACAAACGTCCAGCTTTTGCTGCCACAGCAAAGGTGCCAGCGGGGAAAAGTAATGCTGGTTCTCACTGCCTCCTGGAACTCTTTCAAATGCCACACACAATTTGGCCCTCTCTGCTTTCCTGCGGACTCCATCCTCAAAAGCACCTGTTTTCGCTTTCGGCAACGTCACGAGCAAAAAAGACAAACGTCCAGCTTTTGCTGCCACAGCAAAGGTGCCAGCGGGGAACAGTAATGCTGGTTCTCACTGCCTCCTGGAACCTCTTCAAATGCCACAGACAATTTGGCCCTCTCTGCTTTCCTGCGCACTCTAGCATCAAAAGCACCTTTTTTCTCTTTCGGCCACCTCCGGAGCAAAAAAGACAAACGTCCAGCTTTTGCTGCCACAGCAAAGGTGCCAGCGGGGAAAAGTAATGCTGGTTCTCACTGCCTCCTGGAACCCTTTCAAATGCCCCAGACAATTTGGCCCTCTCTGCTTTCCTGCGGACTCCATCCTCAAAAGCACCTGTTTTTGCTTTCGGCAGCCTCCGGAGCAAAAAAGACAAACGTCCAGCTTTTGCTGCCACAGCAAAGGTGCCAGCGGAGAAAAGTAATGCTGGTTCTCACTGCCTCCTGGAAACCTTTCAAATGCCACAGACAATTTGGCCCTCTCTGCTTTCCTGCGGACTCCATCCTCAAAAGCACCTGTTTTCACTTTCGGCAGCCTCCGGAGCAAAAAAGACAAACGTCCAGCTTTTGCTGCCACAGCAAAGGTGCCAGCGGGGAACAGTAATGCTGGTTCTCACTGCCTCCTGGAACCTCTTCAAATGCCACAGACAATTTGGCCCTCTCTGCTTTCCTGCGCACTCTAGCCTCAAAAGCACCTTTTTTCTCTTTCGGCCACCTCCGGAGCAAAAAAGACAAACGTCCAGCTTTTGCTGCCACAGCAAAGGTGCCAGCGGGGAAAAGTAATGCTGGTTCTCACTGCCTCCTGGAACCCTTTCAAATGCCCCAGACAATTTGGCCCTCTCTGCTTTCCTGCGGACTCCATCCTCAAAAGCACCTGTTTTTGCTTTCGGCAGCCTCCGGAGCAAAAAAGACAAACGTCCAGCTTTTGCTGCCACAGCAAAGGTGCCAGCGGAGAAAAGTAATGCTGGTTCTCACTGCCTCCTGGAAACCTTTCAAATGCCACAGACAATTTGGCCCTCTCTGCTTTCCTGCGGACTCCATCCTCAAAAGCACCTGTTTTCACTTTCGGCAGCCTCCGGAGCAAAAAAGACAAACGTCCAGCTTTTGCTGCCACAGCAAAGGTGCCAGCGGGGAAAAGTAATGCTGGTTCTCACTGCCTCCTGGAACCTCTTCAAATGCCACAGACAATTTGTCCCTCTCTGCTTTCCTGCGGACTCCATCCTCAAAAGCACCTGTTTTCGCTTTCGGCAACCTCCGGAGCAAAAAAGACAAACGTCCAGGTTTTCCTGCTGCAGCAAAGGTGCCAGCGGGGAAAAGTGATGCTGGTTCTCACTGCCTCCTGGAACCTCTTCAAATGCCACAGACAATTTGGCCCTCTCTGCTTTCCTGCGGACGCCATCCTCAAAAGCACCTGTTTTCGCTTTCGGCGCTGTTTGGAGCAAAAAAGACAAACGTCCAGCTTTTGCTGCCACAGCAAAGGTGGCAGCGGGGAAAAGTGATGCTGGTCCTCACTGCCTCCTGGAACCCCTTCAAATGCCCCAGACAATTTGGCCCTCTCTGCTTTCCTGCGGACTCCATCCTCAAAAGCACCTGTTTTCGCTTTCGGCGCTGTTTGGAGCAAAAAAGACAAACGTCCATCTTTTGCTGCCACAGCAAAGGTGGCAGCGGGGAAAAGTGATGCTGGTCCTCACTGCCTCCTGGAACCACTTCAAATGCCCCAGACAATTTGGCCCTCTCTGCTTTCCTGTGGACTCCATCCTCAAAAGCACCTGTTTTCACTTTCTGCGCCCTCTGGAGCAAAAAAGACAAACGTCCAGCTTTTGCTGCCACAGCAAAGGTGCCAGCGGGGAAAAGTGATGCTGGTCCTCACTGCCCCCTGGAACCCCTTCAAATGCCCCAGACAATTTGGCCCTCTCTGCTTTCCTGCGGACTGCATCCTCAAAAGCACCTGTTTTCGCTGTCGGCGGTGTTTGGAGCAAAAAAGAAAAACGTCCAGCTTTTGCTGCCACAGCAAAGGTGCCAGCGGGGAAAAGTAATGCTGGTTCTCACTGCCTCCTGGAACTCTTTCAAATGCCCCAGACAATTTGGCCCTCTCTGCTTTCCTGCGGACTCCATCCTCAAAAGCACCTGTTTTCGCTTTCGGCAACCTCCGGAGCAAAAAAGACAAACGTCCAGGTTTTCCTGCCGCAGCAAAGGTGCCAGCGGGGAAAAGTGATGCTGGTTCTCACTGCCTCCTGGAACCTCTTCAAATGCCACAGACAATTTGGCCCTCTCTGCTTTACTGCGGACTCCATCCTCAAAAGCACCTTTTTGCTCTTTCGGCGCCCTCCGGAGCAAAAAAGACAAACGTCCAGCTTTTGCTGCCACAGCAAAGGTGCCAGCGGGGAAAAGTAATGCTGGTTCTCACTGCCTCCTGGAACCCTTTCAAATGCCCCAGACAATTTGGCCCTCTCTGCTTTCCTGCGGACTCCATCCTCAAAAGCACCTGTTTTTGCTTTCGGCAGCCTCCGGAGCAAAAAAGACAAACGTCCAGCTTTTGCTGCCACAGCAAAGGTGCCAGCGGAGAAAAGTAATGCTGGTTCTCACTGCCTCCTGGAAACCTTTCAAATGCCACAGACAATTTGGCCCTCTCTGCTTTCCTGCGGACTCCATCCTCAAAAGCACCTGTTTTCACTTTCGGCAGCCTCCGGAGCAAAAAAGACAAACGTCCAGCTTTTGCTGCCACAGCAAAGGTGCCAGCGGGGAAAAGTAATGCTGGTTCTCACTGCCTCCTGGAACCTCTTCAAATGCCACAGACAATTTGTCCCTCTCTGCTTTCCTGCGGACTCCATCCTCAAAAGCACCTGTTTTCGCTTTCGGCAACCTCCGGAGCAAAAAAGACAAACGTCCAGGTTTTCCTGCTGCAGCAAAGGTGCCAGCGGGGAAAAGTGATGCTGGTTCTCACTGCCTCCTGGAACCTCTTCAAATGCCACAGACAATTTGGCCCTCTCTGCTTTCCTGCGGACGCCATCCTCAAAAGCACCTGTTTTCGCTTTCGGCGCTGTTTGGAGCAAAAAAGACAAACGTCCAGCTTTTGCTGCCACAGCAAAGGTGGCAGCGGGGAAAAGTGATGCTGGTCCTCACTGCCTCCTGGAACCCCTTCAAATGCCCCAGACAATTTGGCCCTCTCTGCTTTCCTGCGGACTCCATCCTCAAAAGCACCTGTTTTCGCTTTCGGCGCTGTTTGGAGCAAAAAAGACAAACGTCCATCTTTTGCTGCCACAGCAAAGGTGGCAGCGGGGAAAAGTGATGCTGGTCCTCACTGCCTCCTGGAACCACTTCAAATGCCCCAGACAATTTGGCCCTCTCTGCTTTCCTGTGGACTCCATCCTCAAAAGCACCTGTTTTCACTTTCTGCGCCCTCTGGAGCAAAAAAGACAAACGTCCAGCTTTTGCTGCCACAGCAAAGGTGCCAGCGGGGAAAAGTGATGCTGGTCCTCACTGCCCCCTGGAACCCCTTCAAATGCCCCAGACAATTTGGCCCTCTCTGCTTTCCTGCGGACTGCATCCTCAAAAGCACCTGTTTTCGCTGTCGGCGGTGTTTGGAGCAAAAAAGAAAAACGTCCAGCTTTTGCTGCCACAGCAAAGGTGCCAGCGGGGAAAAGTAATGCTGGTTCTCACTGCCTCCTGGAACTCTTTCAAATGCCCCAGACAATTTGGCCCTCTCTGCTTTCCTGCGGACTCCATCCTCAAAAGCACCTGTTTTCGCTTTCGGCAACCTCCGGAGCAAAAAAGACAAACGTCCAGGTTTTCCTGCCGCAGCAAAGGTGCCAGCGGGGAAAAGTGATGCTGGTTCTCACTGCCTCCTGGAACCTCTTCAAATGCCACAGACAATTTGGCCCTCTCTGCTTTACTGCGGACTCCATCCTCAAAAGCACCTTTTTGCTCTTTCGGCGCCCTCCGGAGCAAAAAAGACAAACGTCCAGCTTTTGCTGCCACAGCAAAGGTGCCAGCGGGGAAAAGTAATGCTGGTTCTCACTGCCTCCTGGAACCCTTTCAAATGCCCCAGACAATTTGGCCCTCTCTGCTTTCCTGCGGACTCCATCCTCAAAAGCACCTGTTTTTGCTTTCGGCAGCCTCCGGAGCAAAAAAGACAAACGTCCAGCTTTTGCTGCCACAGCAAAGGTGCCAGCGGAGAAAAGTAATGCTGGTTCTCACTGCCTCCTGGAAACCTTTCAAATGCCACAGACAATTTGGCCCTCTCTGCTTTCCTGCGGACTCCATCCTCAAAAGCACCTGTTTTCACTTTCGGCAGCCTCCGGAGCAAAAAAGACAAACGTCCAGCTTTTGCTGCCACAGCAAAGGTGCCAGCGGGGAAAAGTAATGCTGGTTCTCACTGCCTCCTGGAACTCTTTCAAATGCCCCAGACAATTTGTCCCTCTCTGCTTTCCTGCGGACTCCATCCTCAAAAGCACCTGTTTTCTCTTTCGGCAACCTCCGGAGCAAAAAAGACAAACGTCCAGGTTTTCCTGCCACAGCAAAGGTGCCAGCGGGGAAAAGTGATGCTGGTTCTCACTGCCTCCTGGAACCTCTTCAAATGCCACAGACAATTTGGCCCTCTTTGCTTTCCTGCGGACTCCATCCTCAAAAGCACCTTTTTTCGCTTTCGGCAGCCTCCGGAGCAAAAAAGACAAACGTCCAGCTTTTGCTGCCACAGCAAAGGTTTCAGCGGGGAAAAGTGATGCTGGTCCTCACTGCCTCCTGGAACTCTTTCAAATGCCACAGACAACTTGGCCCTCTCTGCTTTACTGCGGACTCCATCCTCAAAAGCACCTTTTTGCTTTTTCGGCGCCCTCCGGTCGTAAAAAGACAAACGTCCAGCTTTTGCTGCCACAGCAAAGGTGCCAGCGGGGAAAAGTAATGCTGGTTCTCACTGCCTCCTGGAACTCTTTCAAATGCCACACACAATTTGGCCCTCTCTGCTTTCCTGCGGACTCCATCCTCAAAAGCACCTGTTTTCGCTTTCGGCAACATCACGAGCAGAAAAGACAAACGTCCAGCTTTTGCTGCCACAGCAAAGGTGCCAGCGGGGAAAAGTGATGCTGGTCCTCACTGCCTCCTGGAACCCCTTAAATGCCCCAGACAATTTGACCCTCTCTGCTTTCCTGCGGACTCCATCCTCAAAAGCACCTGTTTTCGCTTTCGGCAACCTCAGGAGCAAAAAAGACAAACGTCCAGCTTTTGCTGCCACAGCAAAGGTGCCAGCGGGGAACAGTAATGCTGGTTCTCACTGCCTCCTGGAACCTCTTCAAATGCCACAGACAATTTGGCCCTCTCTGCTTTCCTGCGCACTCTAGCCTCAAAAGCACCTTTTTTCTCTTTCGGCCACCTCCGGAGCAAAAAAGACAAACGTCCAGCTTTTGCTGCCACAGCAAAGGTGCCAGCGGCGAAAAGTAATGCTGGTTCTCACTGCCTCCTGGAACCTCTTCAAATGCCACAGACAATTTGGCCCTCTCTGCTTTCCTGCGGACTCCATCCTCAAAAGCACCTGTTTTCGCTTTCGGCCACCTCCGGAGCAAAAAAGACAAACGTCCAGCTTTTGCTGCCACAGCAAAGGTGCCAGCGGCGAAAAGTAATGCTGGTTCTCACTGCCTCCTGGAACCTCTTCAAATGCCACAGACAATTTGGCCCTCTCTGCTTTCCTGCGGACTCCATCCTCAAAAGCACCTGTTTTCCCTTTCGGCAGCCTCCGGAGCAAAAAAGACAAACGTCCAGCTTTTGCTGCCACAGCAAAGGTGCCAGTGGGGAAAAGTAATGCTGGTTCTCACTGCCTCCTGCAACCTCTTCAAATGCCACAGACAATTTGGCCCTCTCTGCTTTCCTGCGGACTCCATCCTCAAAAGCACCTGTTTCGCTTTCGGCATACTCCGGAGCAAAAAAGACAAACGTCCCGCTTTTGCTGCCACAGCAAAGGTGCCAGCGGGGAAAAGTAATGCTGGTTCTCACTGCCTCCTGGAACCTCTTCAAATGCCACAGATAATTTGGCACTCTCTGCTTTCCTGCGGACTCCATCCTCAAAAGCACCTGTTTTCGCTTTTGGCGCTCTCCGGAGCAAAAAAGACAAACGTCCAGCTTTTGCTGCCACAGCAAAGGTGCCAGCGGGGAAAAGTAATGCTGGTTCTCACTGCCTCCTGGAAACCTTTCAAATGCCACAGGCAATTTGGCCCTCTCTGCTTTCCTGCGGACTCCATCCTCAAAAGCACCTTTTTTCGCTTTCGGCCACCTCCGGAGCAAAAAAGACAAACGTCCAGCTTTTGCTGCCACAGCAAAGGTGGCAGTGCGGAAAAGTGATGCTGGTCCTCACTGCCTCCTGGAACCCCTTCAAATGCCCCAGACAATTTGGCCCTCTCTGCTTTCCTGCGGACTCCATCCTCAAAAGCACGTGTTTTCGCTTTAGGCATCCTCCGGAGAAAAAAAGACAAACGTCCAGGTTTTGCTGACACAGCAAAAGTTGCAGCTGGGAAAAAGTGATGCTGGTCCTCACTGCCTCCTGGAACCCCTTCAAATGCCCCAGACAATTTGGCCTTCTCTGCTTTCCTGCGGACTCCAGCCTCAAAAGCACCTGTTTTCGCTTTTGGCGCTCTCCGGAGCAAAAAAGACAAACGTCCAGCTTTTGCTGCCACAGCAAAGGTGGCAGCGGGGAAAAGTGATGCTGGTCCTCACTGCCTCCTGGAACCCCTTCAAATGCCCCAGGCAATTTGGCCCTCTCTGCTTTCCTGCGGACTCCATCCTCAAAAGCACCTGTTTTCGCTTTCGGCGCTGTTTGGAGCAAAAAAGACAAACGTCCAGCTTTTGCTGCCACAGCAAAGGTGCCAGCAGGGAAAAGTGATGCTGGTCAACACTGCCTCCTGGAACCCCTTCAAATGCCCCACACAATTTGGCCCTCTCTGCTTTCCTGCGGACTCCATCCTCAAAAGCACCTGTTTTTGCTTTATGCATACTCCGGAGCAAAAAAGACAAACGTCCAGCTTTTGCTGCCACAGCAAAAATGCCAGCGGGGAAAAGTGATGCTGGTCCTCACTGCCTCCTGGAACCCCTTCAAATGCCCCAGACAATTTGGCCCTCTCTGCTTTCCTGCGGACTCCATCCTCAAAAGCACCTGTTTTCACTTTCGGCGCCCTCCGGAGCAAAAAAGACAAACGTCCAGCTTTTGCTGCCACAGCAAAGGTGGCAGCGGGTAAAGTGATGCTGGTCCTCACTGCCTCCTGGAACCCCTTCAAATGCCCCAGACAATTTGGTCCTCTCTGCTTTCCTGTGGACTCCATCCTCAAAAGCACCTGTTTTCGCTTTCGGCGCTGTTTGGAGCAAAAAAGACAAACGTCCAGCTTTTGCTGCCACAGCAAAGGTGGCAGCGGGGAAAAGTGATGCTGGTCCTCACTGCCTCCTGGAACCCCTTCAAATGCCCCACACAATTTGGCCCTCTCTGCTTTCCTGCCGACTCCATGTTCAAAAGCACCTGTTTTCGCTTTCGGCGCTGTTTGGAGCAAAAAAGACAAACGTCCAGCTTTTGCTGCCACAGCAAAGGTGCCAGCGGGGAAAAGTGATGCTGGTCCTCACTGCCTCCTGGAACCCCTTCAAATGCCCCAGACAGTTTGGCCCTCTCTGCTTTCCTGCGGACTCCATCCTCAAAAGCACCTGTTTTCGCTTTAGGCATCCTCCGGAGCAAAAAAGACAAACGTCCAGGTTTTGCTGCCACAGCAAAAGTGCCAGGAGGGAAAAGTGATGCTGGTCCTCACTGCCTCCTGGAACCCCTTCAAATGCCCCAGACAATTTGGCCCTCTCTGCTTTCCTGCGGACTCCATCCTCAAAAGCACCTGTTTTCGCTTTCGGCGCTGTTTGGAGCAAAAAAGACAAACGTCCAGCTTTTGCTGCCACAGCAAAGGTGGCAGCGGGGAAAAGTGATGCTGGTCCTCACTGCCTCCTGGAACCCCTTCAAATGCCCCAGACAATTTGGTCCTCTCTGCTTTCCTGTGGACTCCATCCTCAAAAGCACCTGTTTTCGCTTTCGGCGCTGTTTGGAGCAAAAAAGACAAACGTCCAGCTTTTGCTGCCACAGCAAAGGTGGCAGTGCGGAAAAGTGATGCTGGTCCTCACTGCCTCCTGGAACCCCTTCAAATGCCCCAGACAATTTGGCCCTCTCTGCTTTCCTGCGGACTCCATCCTCAAAAGCACCTGTTTTCACTTTCGGCGCCCTCCGGAGCAAAAAAGACAAACGTCCAGCTTTTGCTGCCACAGCAAAGGTGGCAGCGGGGAAAAGTGATGCTGGTCCTCACTGCCTCCTGGAACCCCTTCAAATGCCCCAGACAATTTGGCCCTCTCTGCTTTCCTGCGGACTCCATCCTCAAAAGCACCTGTTTTCGCTTTCGGCGCTGTTTGGAGCAAAAAAGACAAACGTCCAGCTTTTGCTGCCACAGCAAAGGTGCCAGCGGGGAAAAGTGATGCTGGTCCTCACTGCCTCCTGGAACCCCTACAAATGCCCCAGACAATTTGGCCCTCTCTGCTTTCCTGCGGACTCCATCCTCAAAAGCACCTGTTTTCACTTTGGGCGCCCTCCGGAGCAAAAAAGACAAACGTCCAGCTTTTGCTGCCACAGCAAAGGTGACAGCGGGGAAAAGTGATGCTGGTCCTCACTGCCTCCTGGAACCCCTTCAAATGCCCCAGACAATTTGGCCCTCTCTGCTTTCCTGCGGACGCCATCCTCAAAAGCACCTGTTTTCGCTTTCGGCGCTGTTTGGAGCAAAAAAGACAAACGTCCAGCTTTTGCTGCCACAGCAAAGGTGGCAGCGGGGAAAAGTGATGCTGGTCCTCACTGCCTCCTGGAACCCCTTCAAATGCCCCAGACAATTTGGTCCTCTCTGCTTTCCTGCGGACTCCATCCTCAAAAGCACCTGTTTTCGCTTTCGGCGCTGTTTGGAGCAAAAAAGACAAACGTCCATCTTTTGCTGCCACAGCAAAGGTGGCAGCGGGGAAAAGTGATGCTGGTCCTCACTGCCTCCTGGAACCACTTCAAATGCCCCAGACAATTTGGCCCTCTCTGCTTTCCTGTGGACTCCATCCTCAAAAGCACCTGTTTTCACTTTCTGCGCCCTCTGGAGCAAAAAAGACAAACGTCCAGCTTTTGCTGCCACAGCAAAGGTGCCAGCGGGGAAAAGTGATGCTGGTCCTCACTGCCTCCTGGAACCCCTTCAAATGCCCCAGACAATTTGGCCCTCTCTGCTTTCCTGCGGACTCCAGCCTCAAAAGCACCTGTTTTCGCTGTCGGCGGTGTTTGGAGCAAAAAAGAAAAACGTCCAGCTTTTGCTGCCACAGCAAAGGTGCCAGCGGGGAAAAGTGATGCTGGTCCTCACTGCCTCCTGGAACCACTTCAAATGCCCCAGACAATTTGGCCCTCTCTGCTTTCCTGCGGACTCCATCCTCAAAAGCACCTGTTTTCGCTTTCGGCGCCCTCCGGAGCAAAAAAGACAAACGTCCAGCTTTTGCTGCCACAGGAAAGGTGGCAGTGGGGAAAAGTGATGCTGGTCCTCACTGCCTCCTGGAACCCCTTCAAATGCCCCAGACAATTTGGCCCTCTCTGCTTTCCTGCGGACGCCATGTTCAAAAGCACCTGTTTTCACTTTCGGCGCCCTCCGGAGCAAAAAAGACAAACGTCCAGCTTTTGCTGCCACAGCAAAAGTGCCAGGAGGGAAAAGTGATGCTGGTCCTCACTGCCTCCTGGAACCCCTTCAAATGCCCTAGACAATTTGGCCCTCTCTGCTTTCCTGCGGACTCCATCCTCAAAAGCACCTGTTTTCGCTTTCGGCGCTGTTTGGAGCAAAAAAGACAAACGTCCAGCTTTTGCTGCCACAGCAAAGGTGGCAGCGGGGAAAAGTGATGCTGGTCCTCACTGCCTCCTGGAACCCCTTCAAATGCCCCAGACAATTTGGTCCTCTCTGCTTTCCTGCGGACTCCATCCTCAAAAGCACCTGTTTTCGCTTTCGGCGCTGTTTGGAGCAAAAAAGACAAACGTCCATCTTTTGCTGCCACAGCAAAGGTGGCAGCGGGGAAAAGTGATGCTGGTCCTCACTGCCTCCTGGAACCACTTCAAATGCCCCAGACAATTTGGCCCTCTCTGCTTTCCTGTGGACTCCATCCTCAAAAGCACCTGTTTTCACTTTCTGCGCCCTCTGGAGCAAAAAAGACAAACGTCCAGCTTTTGCTGCCACAGCAAAAGTGCCAGCGGGGAAAAGTGATGCTGGTCCTCACTGCCTCCTGGAACCCCTTCAAATGCCCCAGACAATTTGGCCCTCTCTGCTTTCCTGCGGACTGCATCCTCAAAAGCACCTGTTTTCGCTGTCGGCGGTGTTTGGAGCAAAAAAGACAAACGTCCAGCTTTTGCTGCCACAGCAAAGGTGGCAGCGGGGAAAAGTGATGCTGGTCCTCACTGCCTCCTGGAACCCCTTCAAATGCCCCAGACAATTTGGCCCTCTCTGCTTTCCTGCGGACTCCATCCTCAAAAGCACCTGTTTTCGCTTTCGGCGGTGTTTGGAGCAAAAAAGACAAACGTCCAGCTTTTGCTGCCACAGCAAAGGTGCCAGCGGGGAAAAGTGATGCTGGTCCTCACTGCCTCCTGGAACCCCTACAAATGCCCCAGACAATTTGGCCCTCTCTGCTTTCCTGCGGACTCCATCCTCAAAAGCACCTGTTTTCACTTTCGGCGCCCTCCGGAGCAAAAAAGACAAACGTCCAGCTTTTGCTGCCACAGCAAAGGTGCCAGCGGGGAAAAGTGATGCTGGTCCTCACTGCCTCCTGGAACCCCTTCAAATGCCCCAGACAATTTGGCCCTCTCTGCTTTCCTGCGGACGCCATCCTCAAAAGCACCTGTTTTCGCTTTCAGCGCTGTTTGGAGCAAAAAAGACAAACGTCCAGCTTTTGCTGCCACAGCAAAGGTGGCAGCGGGGAAAAGTGATGCTGGTCCTCACTGCCTCCTGGAACCCCTTCAAATGCCCCAGACAATTTGGTCCTCTCTGCTTTCCTGCGGACTCCATCCTCAAAAGCACCTGTTTTCGCTTTCGGCGCTGTTTGGAGCAAAAAAGACAAACGTCCAGGTTTTGCTGCCACAGCAAAGGTGCCAGCGGGGAAAAGTGATGCTGGTCCTCACTGCCTCCTGGAACCACTTCAAATGCCCCAGACAATTTGGCCCTCTCTGCTTTCCTGTGGACTCCAGCCTCAAAAGCACCTGTTTTCACTTTCTGCGCCCTCTGGAGCAAAAAAGACAAACGGCCAGCTTTTGCTGCCACAGCAAAGGTGGCAGTGGGGAAAAGTGATGCTGGTCCTCACTGCCTCCTGGAACCCCTTCAAATGCCCCAGACAATTTGGCCCTCTCTGCTTTCCTGCGGACTCCATGTTCAAAAGCACCTGTTTTCACTTTCGGCGCCCTCCGGAGCAAAAAAGACAAACGTCCAGCTTTTGCTGCCACAGCAAAAGTGCCAGCGGGGAAAAGTGATGCTGGTCCTCACTGCCTCCTGGAACCCCTTCAAATGCCCCAGACAATTTGGCCCTCTCTGCTTTCCTGCGGACTCCATCCTCAAAAGCACCTGTTTTCACTTTGGGCGCCCTCCGGAGCAAAAAAGACAAACGTCCAGCTTTTGCTGCCACAGCAAAGGTGCCAGCGGGGAAAAGTGATGCTGGTCCTCACTGCCTCCTGGAACCCCTTCAAATGCCCCAGACAATTTGGCCCTCTCTGCTTTCCTGCGGACGCCATCCTCAAAAGCACCTGTTTTCGCTTTCGGCGGTGTTTGGAGCAAAAAAGACAAACGTCCAGCTTTTGCTGCCACAGCAAAGGTGGCAGCGGGGAAAAGTGATGCTGGTCCTCACTGCCTCCTGGAACCCCTTCAAATGCCCCAGACAATTTGGCCCTCTCTGCTTTCCTGCGGACTCCATCCTCAAAAGCACCTGTTTTCGCTTTCGGCGCTGTTTGGAGCAAAAAAGACAAACGTCCAGCTTTTGCTGCCACAGCAAAGGTGCCAGCGGGGAAAAGTGATGCTGGTCCTCACTGCCTCCTGGAACCACTTCAAATGCCCCAGACAATTTGGCGCTCTCTGCTTTCCTGTGGACTCCATCCTCAAAAGCACCTGTTTTCACTTTCTGCGCCCTCTGGAGCAAAAAAGACAAACGTTCAGCTTTTGCTGCCACAGCAAAGGTGCCAGTGGGGAAAAGTGATGCTGGTCCTCACTGCCTCCTGGAACCCCTTCAAATGCCCCAGACAATTTGGCCCTCTCTGCTTTCCTGCGGACTGCATCCTCAAAAGCACCTGTTTTCGCTGTCGGCGGTGTTTGGAGCAAAAAAGACAAACGTCCAGCTTTTGCTGCCACAGCAAAGGTGGCAGCGGGGAAAAGTGATGCTGGTCCTCACTGCCTCCTGGAACCACTTCAAATGCCCCAGACAATTTGGCCCTCTCTGCTTTCCTGCGGACTCCATCCTCAAAAGCACCTGTTTTCGCTTTCGGCGCCCTCCGGAGCAAAAAAGACAAACGTCCAGCTTTTGCTGCCATAGGAAAGGTGGCAGTGGGGAAAAGTGATGCTGGTCCTCACTGCCTCCTGGAACCCCTTCAAATGCCTCAGACAATTTGGCCCTCTCTGCTTTCCTGCGGACTCCATGTTCAAAAGCACCTGTTTTCACTTTCGGCGCCCTCCGGAGCAAAAAAGACAAACGTCCAGCTTTTGCTGCCACAGCAAAAGTGCCAGCGGGGAAAAGTGATGCTGGTCCTCACTGCCTCCTGGAACCCCTTCAAATGCCCCAGACAATTTGGCCCTCTCTGCTTTCCTGCGGACTCCATCCTCAAAAGCACCTGTTTTCGCTTTCGGCGCTGTTTGGAGCAAAAAAGACAAACGTCCAGCTTTTGCTGCCACAGCAAAGGTGGCAGAGGGGAAAAGTGATGCTGGTCCTCACTGCCTCCTGGAACCCCTTAAAATGCCCCAGACAATTTGGCCCTCTCTGCTTTCCTGCGGACTCCATCCTCAAAAGCACCTGTTTTCGCTTTCGGCGGTGTTTGGAGCAAAAAAGACAAACGTCCAGCTTTTGCTGCCACAGCAAAGGTGGCAGTGCGGAAAAGTGATGCTGGTCCTCACTGCCTCCTGGAACCCCTTCAAATGCCCCAGACAATTTGGCCCTCTCTGCTTTCCTGCGGACTCCAGCCTCAAAAGCACCTGTTTTCGCTTTAGGCATCCTCCGGAGCAAAAAAGACAAACGTCCAGCTTTTGCTGCCACAGCAAAAGTGCCAGGAGGGAAAAGTGATGCTGGTCCTCACTGCCTCCTGGAACCCCTTCAAATGCCCCAGACAATTTGGCCCTCTCTGCTTTCCTGCGGACTCCATCCTCAAAAGCACCTGTTTTCGCTTTCGGCGCTGTTTGGAGCAAAAAAGACAAACGTCCAGCTTTTGCTGCCACAGCAAAGGTGCCAGCGGGGAAAAGTGATGCTGGTCCTCACTGCCTCATGGAACCCCTTCAAATGCCCCAGACAATTTGGCCCTCTCTGCTTTCCTGCGGACTCCAGCCTCAAAAGCACCTGTTTTCGCTTTCGGCGCTGTTTGGAGCAAAAAAGACAAACGTCCAGCTTTTGCTGCCACAGCAAAGGTGCCAGCGGGGAAAAGTGATGCTGGTCCTCACTGCCTCCTGGAACCCCTTCAAATGCCCCAGACAATTTGGCCCTCTCTGCTTTCCTGCGGACTCCATCCTCAAAAGCACCTCTTTTCACTTTCGGCGCCCTCCGGAGCAAAAAAGACAAACATCCAGCTTTTGCTGCCACAGCAAAGGTGGCAGTGCGGAAAAGTGATGCTGGTCCTCACTGCCTCCTGGAACCCCTTCAAATGGCCCAGGTAATTTGGCCCTCTCTGCTTTCCTGCGGACTCCATCCTCAAAAGCACCTGTTTTCGCTTTCGGCGCTGTTTGGAGCAAAAAAGACAAACGTCCAGCTTTTGCTGCCACAGCAAAGGTGGCAGTGCGGAAAAGTGATGCTGGTCCTCCCTGCCTCCTGGAACCCCTTCAAATGCCCCAGACAATTTGGCCCTCTCTGCTTTCCTGCGGACTCCATCCTCAAAAGCACCTGTTTTCACTTTCGGCGCCCTCCGGAGCAAAAAAGACAAACGTCCAGCTTTTGCTGCCACAGCAAAGGTGCCAGCGGGGAAAAGTGATGCTGGTCCTCACTGCCTCCTGGAACCCCTTCAAATGCCCCAGACAATTTGGCCCTCTCTGCTTTCCGGCGGACTCCATCCTCAAAAGCACCTGTTTTCGCTTTCGGCGCTGTTTGGAGCAAAAAAGACAAACGTCCAGCTTTTGCTGCCACAGCAAAGGTGCCAGCGGGGAAAAGTGATGCTGGTCCTCACTGCCTCCTGGAACCCCTACAAATGCCCCAGACAATTTGGCCCTCTCTGCTTTCCTGCGGACTCCATCCTCAAAAGCACCTCTTTTCACCTTCGGCGCCCTCCGGAGCAAAAAAGACAAACGTCCAGCTTTTGCTGCCACAGCAAAGGTGCCAGCGGGGAAAAGTGATGCTGGTCCTCACTGCCTCCTGGAACCCCTTCAAATGCCCCAGACAATTTGGTCCTCTCTGCTTTCCTGCGGATTCCAGCCTCAAAAGCACCTGCTTTCGCTTTCGGCGCTGTTTGGAGCAAAAAAGACAAACGTCCAGCTTTTGCTGCCACAGCAAAGGTGCCAGCGGGGAAAAGTGATGCTGGTCCTCACTGCCTCCTGGAACCCCTTCAAATGCCCCAGACAATTTGGCCCTCTCTGCTTTCCGGCGGACTCCATCCTCAAAAGCACCTGTTTTCACTTTGGGCGCCCTCCGGAGCAAAAAAGACAAACGTCCAGCTTTTGCTGCCACAGCAAAGGTGGCAGCGGGGAAAAGTGATGCTGGTCCTCACTGCCTCCTGGAACCCCTTCAAATGCCCCAGACAATTTGGCCCTCTCTGCTTTCCTGCGGACGCCATCCTCAAAAGCACCTGTTTTCGCTTTCGGCGCTGTTTGGAGCAAAAAAGACAAACGTCCAGCTTTTGCTGCCACAGCAAAGGTGGCAGCGGGGAAAAGTGATGCTGGTCCTCACTGCCTCCTGGAACCCCTTCAAATGCCCCAGACAATTTGGTCCTCTCTGCTTTCCTGCGGACTCCATCCTCGAAAGCACCTGTTTTCGCTTTCGGCGCTGTTTGGAGCAAAAAAGACAAACGTCCATCTTTTGCTGCCACAGCAAAGGTGGCAGCGGGGAAAAGTGATGCTGGTCCTCACTGCCTCCTGGAACCACTTCAAATGCCCCAGACAACTTGGCCCTCTCTGCTTTCCTGTGGACTCCAGCCTCAAAAGCACCTGTTTTCACTTTCTGCGCCCTCTGGAGCAAAAAAGACAAACGGCCAGCTTTTGCTGCCACAGCAAAGGTGGCAGTGGGGAAAAGTGATGCTGGTCCTCACTGCCTACTGGAACCCCTTCAAATGCCCCAGACAATTTGGCCCTCTCTGCTTTCCTGCGGACTCCATGTTCAAAAGCACCTGTTTTCACTTTCGGCGCCCTCCGGAGCAAAAAAGACAAACGTCCAGCTTTTGCTGCCACAGCAAAAGTGCCAGCGGGGAAAAGTGATGCTGGTCCTCACTGCCTCCTGGAACCCCTTCAAATGCCCCAGACAATTTGGCCCTCTCTGCTTTCCTGCGGACTCCATCCTCAAAAGCACCTGTTTTCACTTTGGGCGCCCTCCGGAGCAAAAAAGACAAACGTCCAGCTTTTGCTGCCACAGCAAAGGTGCCAGCGGGGAAAAGTGATGCTGGTCCTCACTGCCTCCTGGAACCCCTTCAAATGCCCCAGACAATTTGGCCCTCTCTGCTTTCCTGCGGACGCCATCCTCAAAAGCACCTGCTTTCGCTTTCGGCGCTGTTTGGAGCAAAAAAGACAAACGTCCAGCTTTTGCTGCCACAGCAAAGGTGGCAGCGGGGAAAAGTGATGCTGGTCCTCACTGCCTCCTGGAACCCCTTCAAATGCCCCAGACAATTTGGCCCTCTCTGCTTTCCTGCGGACTCCATCCTCAAAAGCACCTGTTTTCGCTTTCGGCGCTGTTTGGAGCAAAAAAGACAAACGTCCATCTTTTGCTGCCACAGCAAAGGTGGCAGCGGGGAAAAGTGATGCTGGTCCTCACTGCCTCCTGGAACCACTTCAAATGCCCCAGACAATTTGGCCCTCTCTGCTTTCCTGTGGACTCCATCCTCAAAAGCACCTGTTTTCACTTTCTGCGCCCTCTGGAGCAAAAAAGACAAACGTCCAGCTTTTGCTGCCACAGCAAAGGTGCCAGCGGGGAAAAGTGATGCTGGTCCTCACTGCCTCCTGGAACCCCTTCAAATGCCCCAGACAATTTGGCCCTCTCTGCTTTCCTGCGGACTGCATCCTCAAAAGCACCTGTTTTCGCTGTCGGCGGTGTTTGGAGCAAAAAAGAAAAACGTCCAGCTTTTGCTGCCACAGCAAAGGTGGCAGCGGGGAAAAGTGATGCTGGTCCTCACTGCCTCCTGGAACCACTTCAAATGCCCCAGACAATTTGGCCCTCTCTGCTTTCCTGCGGACTCCATCCTCAAAAGCACCTGTTTTCGCTTTCGGCGCCCTCCGGAGCAAAAAAGACAAACGTCCAGCTTTTGCTGCCATAGGAAAGGTGGCAGTGGGGAAAAGTGATGCTGGTCCTCACTGCCTCCTGGAACCCCTTCAAATGCCTCAAACAATTTGGCCCTCTCTGCTTTCCTGCGGACTCCATGTTCAAAAGCACCTGTTTTCACTTTCGGCGCCCTCCGGAGCAAAAAAGACAAACGTCCAGCTTTTGCTGCCACAGCAAAAGTGCCAGCGGGGAAAAGTGATGCTGGTCCTCACTGCCTCCTGGAACCCCTTCAAATGCCCCAGACAATTTGGCCCTCTCTGCTTTCCTGCGGACTCCATCCTCAAAAGCACCTGTTTTCGCTTTCGGCGCTGTTTGGAGCAAAAAAGACAAACGTCCAGCTTTTGCTGCCACAGCAAAGGTGGCAGCGGGGAAAAGTGATGCTGGTCCTCACTGCCTCCTTGAACCCCTTCAAATGCCCCAGACAATTTGGTCCTCTCTGCTTTCCTGCGGACTCCATCCTCAAAAGCACCTGTTTTCGCTTTCGGCGGTGTTTGGAGCAAAAAAGACAAACGTCCAGCTTTTGCTGCCACAGCAAAGGTGGCAGTGCGGAAAAGTAATGCTGGTCCTCACTGCCTCCTGGAACCCCTTCTAATGCCCCAGACAATTTGGCCCTCTCTGCTTTCCTGCGGACTCCATCCTCAAAAGCACCTGTTTTCGCTTTCGGCGCTGTTTGGAGCAAAAAAGACAAACGTCCAGCTTTTGCTGCCACAGCAAAGGTGCCAGCGGGGAAAAGTGATGCTGGTCCTCACTGCCTCATGGAACCCCTTCAAATGCCCCAGACAATTTGGCCCTCTCTGCTTTCCTGCGGACTCCATCCTCAAAAGCACCTGTTTTCACTTTCGGCGCCCTCCGGAGCAAAAAAGACAAACATCCAGCTTTTGCTGCCACAGCAAAGGTGGCAGTGCGGAAAAGTGATGCTGGTCCTCACTGCCTCCTGGAACCCCTTCAAATGGCCCAGGCAATTTGGCCCTCTCTGCTTTCCTGCGGACTCCATCCTCAAAAGCACCTTTTTTCGCTTTCGGCGCTGTTTGGAGCAAAAAAGACAAACGTCCAGCTTTTGCTGCCACAGCAAAGGTGGCAGCGGGGAAAAGTGATGCTGGTCCTCAGTGCCTCCTGGGACCCCTTCAAATGCCCCAGACAATTTGGTCCTCTCTGCTTTCCTGCGGACTCCAGCCTCAAAAGCACCTGTTTTCACTTTCGGCGCTCTCCGGAGCAAAAAAGACAAACGTCCAGCTTTTGCTGCCACAGCAAAGGTGCCAGCGGGGAAAAGTGATGCTGGTCCTCACTGCCTCCTGGAACCCCTTCAAATGCCCCAGACAATTTGGCCCTCTCTGCTTTCCTGCGGACTCCATCCTCAAAAGCACCTGTTTTCACTTTCGGCGCCCTCCGGAGCAAAAAAGACAAACGTCCAGCTTTTGCTGCCACAGCAAAGGTGCCAGCGGGGAAAAGTGATGCTGGTCCTCACTGCCTCCTGGAACCCCTTCAAATGCCCCAGACAATTTGGCCCTCTCTGCTTTCCTGCGGACTCCAGCCTCAAAAGCACCTGCTTTCGCTTTCGGCGCTGTTTGGAGCAAAAAAGACAAACGTCCAGCTTTTGCTGCCACAGCAAAGGTGGCAGTGCGGAAAAGTGATGCTGGTCCTCACTGCCTCCTGGAACCCCTTCAAATGCCCCAGACAATTTGGCCCTCTCTGCTTTCCTGCGGACTCCATCCTCAAAAGCACCTGTTTTCACTTTCGGCGCCCTCCGGAGCAAAAAAGACAAACGTCCAGCTTTTGCTGCCACAGCAAAGGTGCCAGCGGGGAAAAGTGATGCTGGTCCTCACTGCCTCCTGGAACCCCTTCAAATGCCCCAGACAATTTGGCCCTCTCTGCTTTCCGGCGGACTCCATCCTCAAAAGCACCTGTTTTCGCTTTCGGCGCTGTTTGGAGCAAAAAAGACAAACGTCCAGCTTTTGCTGCCACAGCAAAGGTGCCAGCGGGGAAAAGTGATGCTGGTCCTCACTGCCTCCTGGAACCCCTACAAATGCCCCAGACAATTTGGCCCTCTCTGCTTTCCTGCGGACTCCATCCTCAAAAGCACCTGTTTTCACCTTCGGCGCCCTCCGGAGCAAAAAAGACAAACGTCCAGCTTTTGCTGCCACAGCAAAGGTGCCAGCGGGGAAAAGTGATGCTGGTCCTCACTGCCTCCTGGAACCCCTTCAAATGCCCCAGACAATTTGGTCCTCTCTGCTTTCCTGCGGATTCCAGCCTCAAAAGCACCTGTTTTCGCTTTCGGCGGTGTTTGGAGCAAAAAAGACAAACGTCCAGCTTTTGCTGCCACAGCAAAGGTGCCAGCGGGGAAAAGTGATGCTGGTCCTCACTGCCTCCTGGAACCCCTACAAATGCCCCAGACAATTTGGCCCTCTCTGCTTTCCTGCGGACTCCATCCTCAAAAGCACCTGTTTTCACCTTCGGCGCCCTCCGGAGCAAAAAAGACAAACGTCCAGCTTTTGCTGCCACAGCAAAGGTGCCAGCGGGGAAAAGTGATGCTGGTCCTCACTGCCTCCTGGAACCCCTTCAAATGCCCCAGACAATTTGGTCCTCTCTGCTTTCCTGCGGATTCCAGCCTCAAAAGCACCTGTTTTCGCTTTCGGCGGTGTTTGGAGCAAAAAAGACAAACGTCCAGCTTTTGCTGCCACAGCAAAGGTGCCAGCGGGGAAAAGTGATGCTGGTCCTCACTGCCTCCTGGAACCCCTTCAAATGCCCCAGACAATTTGGCCCTCTCTGCTTTCCTGCGGACTCCAGCCTCAAAAGCACCTGTTTTCGCTTTCGGCGCTGTTTGGAGCAAAAAAGACAAACGTCCAGCTTTTGCTGCCACAGCAAATGTGGCAGCGGGGAAAAGTGATGCTGGTCCTCACTGCCTCCTGGAACCCCTTCAAATGCCCTAGACAATTTGGCCCTCTCTGCTTTCCTGCGGACTCCATCCTCAAAAGCACCTGTTTTCGCTTTCGGCGCTGTTTGGAGCAAAAAAGACAAACGTCCAGCTTTTGCTGCCACAGCAAAGGTGGCAGCGGGGAAAATTGATGCTGGTCCTCACTGCCTCCTGGAACCCCTTCAAATGCCCCAGACAATTTGGCCCTCTCTGCTTTCCTGCGGACTCCATCCTCAAAAGCACCTGTTTTCGCTTTAGGCATACTCCGGAGCAAAAAAGACAAACGTCCAGCTTTTGCTGGCACAGCAAAGGTGCCAGCGGGGAAAAGTGATGCTGGTCCTCACTGCCTCCTGGAACCCCTTCAAATGCCCCAGACAATTTGGCCCTCTCTGCTTTCCTGCAGACTCCATCCTCAAAAGCACCTGTTTTCACTTTCGGCGCCCTCCGGAGCAAAAAAGACAAACGTCCAGCTTTTGCTGCCACAGCAAAGGTGCCAGCGGGGAAAAGTGATGCTGGTCCTCACTGCCTCCTGGAACCCCTTCAAATGCCCCAGACAATTTGGCCCTCTCTGCTTTCCTGCGGACTCCATCCTCAAAAGCACCTGTTTTCGCTTTCGGCGGTGTTTGGAGCAAAAAAGACAAACGTCCAGCTTTTGCTGCCACAGCAAAGGTGCCAGCGGGGAAAAGTGATGCTGGTCCTCACTGTCTCCTTGAACCCCTTCAAATGCCCCAGACAATTTGGCCCTCTCTGCTTTCCTGCGGACTCCAGCCTCAAAAGCACCTGCTTTCGCTTTAGGCATCCTCCGGAGCAAAAAAGACAAACATCCAGCTTTTGCTGCCACAGCAAAGGTGCCAGCGGGGAAAAGTGATGCTGGTCCTCACTGCCTCCTGGAACCCCTTCAAATGCCCCAGACAATTTGGCCCTCTCTGCTTTCCTTCGGACTCCATCCTCAAAAGCACCTGTTTTCACTTTCGGCGCCCTCCGGAGCAAAAAAGACAAACATCCAGCTTTTGCTGCCACAGCAAAGGTGCCAGCGGGGAAAAGTGATGCTGGTCCTCACTGCCTCCTGGAACCCCTTCAAATGGCCCAGACAATTTGGCCCTCTCTGCTTTCCTGCGGACTCCATCCTCAAAAGCACCTGTTTTCGCTTTCGGCGCTGTTTGGAGCAAAAAAGACAAACGTCCAGCTTTTGCTGCCACAGCAAAGGTGGCAGCGGGGAAAAGTGATGCTGGTCCTCACTGCCTCCTGGGACCCCTTCAAATGCCCCAGACAATTTGGTCCTCTCTGCTTTCCTGCGGACTCCAGCCTCAAAAGCACCTGTTTTCACTTTCGGCGCTCTCCGGAGCAAAAAAGACAAACGTCCAGCTTTTGCTGCCACAGCAAAGGTGCCAGCGGGGAAAAGTGATGCTGGTCCTCACTGCCTCCTGGAACCCCTTCAAATGCCCCAGACAATTTGGCCCTCTCTGCTTTCCTGCGGACTCCATCCTCAAAAGCACCTGTTTTCACTTTCGGCGCCCTCCGGAGCAAAAAAGACAAACGTCCAGCTTTTGCTGCCACAGCAAAGGTGCCAGCGGGGAAAAGTGATGCTGGTCCTCACTGCCTCCTGGAACCCCTTCAAATGCCCCAGACAATTTGGCCCTCTCTGCTTTCCTGCGGACACAAGCCTCAAAAGCACCTGCTTTCGCTTTCGGCGCTGTTTGGAGCAAAAAAGACAAACGTCCAGCTTTTGCTGCCACAGCAAAGGTGGCAGTGCGGAAAAGTGATGCTGGTCCTCACTGCCTCCTTGAACCCCTTCAAATGCCCCAGACAATTTGGCCCTCTCTGCTTTCCTGCGGACTCCATCCTCAAAAGCACCTGTTTTCACTTTCGGCGCCCTCCGGAGCAAAAAAGACAAACGTCCAGCTTTTGCTGCCACAGCAAAGGTGCCAGCGGGGAAAAGTGATGCTGGTCCTCACTGCCTCCTGGAACCCCTTCAAATGCCCCAGACAATTTGGCCCTCTCTGCTTTCCGGCGGACTCCATCCTCAAAAGCACCTGTTTTCGCTTTCGGCGCTGTTTGGAGCAAAAAAGACAAACGTCCAGCTTTTGCTGCCACAGCAAAGGTGCCAGCGGGGAAAAGTGATGCTGGTCCTCACTACCTCCTGGAACCCCTACAAATGCCCCAGACAATTTGGCCCTCTCTGCTTTCCTGCGGACTCCATCCTCAAAAGCACCTGTTTTCACTTTCGGCGCCCTCCGGAGCAAAAAAGAAAAACGTCCAGCTTTTGCTGCCACAGCAAAGGTGCCAGCGGGGAAAAGTGATGCTGGTCCTCACTGCCTCCTGGAACCCCTTCAAATGCCCCAGACAATTTGGCCCTCTCTGCTTTCCGGCGGACTCCATCCTCAAAAGCACCTGTTTTCGCTTTCGGCAACCTCCGGAGCAAAAAAGACAAACGTCCAGCTTTTGCTGCCACAGCAAAGGTGCCAGCGGGGAAAAGTGATGCTGGTCCTCACTGCCTCCTGGAACCCCTACAAATGCCCCAGACAATTTGGCCCTCTCTGCTTTCCTGCGGACTCCATCCTCAAAAGCACCTGTTTTCGCTTTCGGCGGTGTTTGGAGCAAAAAAGACAAACGTCCAGCTTTTGCTGCCACAGCAAAGGTGCCAGCGGGGAAAAGTGATGCTGGTCCTCACTGCCTCCTGGAACCCCTTCAAATGCCCCAGACAATTTGGCCCTCTCTGCTTTCCTGCGGACTCCAGCCTCAAAGGCACCTCCTTTCGCTTTAGGCATCCTCCGGAGCAAAAAAGACAAACATCCAGCTTTTGCTGCCACAGCAAAGGTGCCAGCGGGGAAAAGTGATGCTGGTCCTCACTGCCTCCTGGAACCCCTTCAAATGCCCCAGACAATTTGGCCCTCTCTGCTTTCCTTCGGACTCCATCCTCAAAAGCACCTGTTTTCACTTTCGGCGCCCTCCGGAGCAAAAAAGACAAACATCCAGCTTTTGCTGCCACAGCAAAGGTGCCAGCGGGGAAAAGTGATGCTGGTCCTCACTGCCTCCTGGAACCCCTTCAAATGCCCCAGACAATTTGGCCCTCTCTGCTTTCCTGCGGACTCCATCCTCAAAAGCACCTGTTTTCGCTTTCGGCGCTGTTTGGAGCAAAAAAGACAAACGTCCAGCTTTTGCTGCCACAGCAAAGGTGGCAGCGGGGAAAAGTGATGCTGGTCCTCACTGCCTCCTGGAACCCCTTCAAATGCCCCAGACAATTTGGCCCTCTCTGCTTTCCGGCGGACTCCATCCTCAAAAGCACCTGTTTTCGCTTTCGGCGCTGTTTGGAGCAAAAAAGACAAACGTCCAGCTTTTGCTGCCACAGCAAAGGTGCCAGCGGGGAAAAGTGATGCTGGTCCTCACTGCCTCCTGGAACCCCTTCAAATGCCCCAGACAATTTGGCCCTCTCTGCTTTCCGGCGGACTCCATCCTCAAAAGCACCTGTTTTCGCTTTCGGCGCTGTTTGGAGCAAAAAAGACAAACGTCCAGCTTTTGCTGCCACAGCAAAGGTGCCAGCGGGGAAAAGTGATGCTGGTCCTCACTGCCTCCTGGAACCCCTTCAAATGCCCCAGACAATTTGGCCCTCTCTGCTTTCCTGCGGACTCCATCCTCAAAAGCACCTGTTTTCACTTTCGGCGCCCTCCGGAGCAAAAAAGACAAACGTCCAGCTTTTGCTGCCACAGCAAAGGTGCCAGCGGGGAAAAGTGATGCTGGTCCTCACTGCCTCCTGGAACCCCTTCAAATGCCCCAGACAATTTGGTCCTCTCTGCTTTCCTGCGGATTCCAGCCTCAAAAGCACCTGTTTTCGCTTTCGGCGCTGTTTGGAGCAAAAAAGACAAACGTCCAGCTTTTGCTGCCACAGCAAAGGTGGCAGCGGGGAAAAGTGATGCTGGTCCTCACTGCCTCCTGGAACCCCTTCAAATGCCCCAGACAATTTGGCCCTCTCTGCTTTCCTGCGGACTCCATCCTCAAAAGCACCTGTTTTCGCTTTAGGCATCCTCCGGAGCAAAAAAGACAAACGTCCAGGTTTTGCTGCCACAGCAAAAGTGCCAGGAGGGAAAAGTGATGCTGGTCCTCACTGCCTCCTGGAACCCCTTCAAATGCCCCAGACAATTTGGCCCTCTCTGCTTTCCTGCGGACTCCAGCCTCAAAAGCACCTGTTTTCGCTTTCGGCGCTGTTTGGAGCAAAAAAGACAAACGTCCAGCTTTTGCTGCCACAGCAAATGTGGCAGCGGGGAAAAGTGATGCTGGTCCTCACTGCCTCCTGGAACCCCTTCAAATGCCCTAGACAATTTGGCCCTCTCTGCTTTCCTGCGGACTCCATCCTCAAAAGCACCTGTTTTCGCTTTAGGCATACTCCGGAGCAAAAAAGACAAACGTCCAGCTTTTGCTGGCACAGCAAAGGTGCCAGCGGGGAAAAGTGATGCTGGTCCTCACTGCCTCCTGGAACCCCTTCAAATGCCCCAGACAATTTGGCCCTCTCTGCTTTCCTGCAGACTCCATCCTCAAAAGCACCTGTTTTCACGTTCGGCGCCCTCCGGAGCTAAAAAGACAAACGTCCAGCTCTTGCTGCCACAGCAAAGGTGCCAGCGGGGAAAAGTGATGCTGGTCCTCACTGCCTCCTGGAACCCCTTCAAATGCCCCAGACAATTTGGCCCTCTCTGCTTTCCTGCGGACTCCATCCTCAAAAGCACCTGTTTTCGCTTTCGGCGCTGTTTGGAGCAAAAAAGACAAACGTCCAGCTTTTGCTGCCACAGCAAAGGTGCCAGCGGGGAAAAGTGATGCTGGTCCTCACTGCCTCCTGGAACCCCTTCAAATGCCCCAGACAATTTGGCCCTCTCTGCTTTCCTGCGGACTCCATCCTCAAAAGCACCTGTTTTCACTTTCGGCGCCCTCCGGAGCAAAAAAGACAAACGTCCAGCTTTTGCTGCCACAGCAAAGGTGCCAGCGGGGAAAAGTGATGCTGGTCCTCACTGCCTCCTGGAACCCCTTCAAATGCCCCAGACAATTTGGTCCTCTCTGCTTTCCTGCGGACTCCAGCCTCAAAAGCACCTGTTTTCACTTTCGGCGCCCTCCGGAGCAAAAAAGACAAACGTCCAGCTTTTGCTGCCACAGCAAAGGTGCCAGCGGGGAAAAGTGATGCTGGTCCTCACTGCCTCCTGGAACCCCTTCAAATGCCCCAGACAATTTGGCCCTCTCTGCTTTCCTGCAGACTCCATCCTCAAAAGCACCTGTTTTCACGTTCGGCGCCCTCCGGAGCAAAAAAGACAAACGTCCAGCTCTTGCTGCCACAGCAAAGGTGCCAGCGGGGAAAAGTGATGCTGGTCCTCACTGCCTCCTGGAACCCCTTCAAATGCCCCAGACAATTTGGCCCTCTCTGCTTTCCTGCGGACTCCATCCTCAAAAGCACCTGTTTTCGCTTTAGGCATCCTCCGGAGCAAAAAAGACAAACGTCCAGCTTTTGCTGCCACACCAAAAGTGCCAGGAGGGAAAAGTGATGCTGGTCCTCACTGCCTCCTGGAACCCCTTCAAATGCCCCAGACAATTTGGCCCTCTCTGCTTTCCTGCGGACTCCATCCTCAAAAGCACCTGTTTTCGCTTTCGGCGCTGTTTGGAGCAAAAAAGACAAACGTCCAGCTTTTGCTGCCACAGCAAAGGTGCCAGCGGGGAAAAGTGATGCTGGTCCTCACTGCCTCATGGAACCCCTTCAAATGGCCCAGACAATTTGGCCCTCTCTGCTTTCCTGCGGACTCCATCCTCAAAAGCACCTGTTTTCGCTTTCGGCGCTGTTTGGAGCAAAAAAGACAAACGTCCAGCTTTTGCTGCCACAGCAAAGGTGGCAGCGGGGAAAAGTGATGCTGGTCCTCACTGCCTCCTGGGACCCCTTCAAATGCCCCAGACAATTTGGCCCTCTTTGCTTTCCTGCGGACTCCAGCCTCAAAAGCACCTGTTTTCACTTTCGGCGCCCTCCGGAGCAAAAAAGACAAACGTCCAGCTTTTGCTGCCACAGCAAAGGTGCCAGCGGGGAAAAGTGATGCTGGTCCTCACTGCCTCCTGGAACCCCTTCAAATGCCCCAGACAATTTGGCCCTCTCTGCTTTCCGGCGGACTCCATCCTCAAAAGCACCTGTTTTCGCTTTCGGCGCTGTTTGGAGCAAAAAAGACAAACGT
Source organism: Vanellus vanellus (assembly GCF_965231255.1). Lineage (NCBI taxonomy): Eukaryota > Metazoa > Chordata > Aves > Charadriiformes > Charadriidae > Vanellus > Vanellus vanellus. The sequence continues at coordinate 135,726 of NW_028128517.1, read as the reverse complement.
CCAGCTTTTGCTGCCACAGCAAAGGTGCCAGCGGGGAAAAGTGATGCTGGTCCTCACTGCCTCCTGGAACCCCTACAAATGCCCCAGACAATTTGGCCCTCTCTGCTTTCCTGCGGACTCCATCCTCAAAAGCACCTGTTTTCACCTTCGGCGCCCTCCGGAGCAAAAAAGACAAACGTCCAGCTTTTGCTGCCACAGCAAAGGTGCCAGCGGGGAAAAGTGATGCTGGTCCTCACTGCCTCCTGGAACCCCTTCAAATGCCCCAGACAATTTGGTCCTCTCTGCTTTCCTGCGGATTCCAGCCTCAAAAGCACCTGTTTTCGCTTTCGGCGGTGTTTGGAGCAAAAAAGACAAACGTCCAGCTTTTGCTGCCACAGCAAAGGTGCCAGCGGGGAAAAGTGATGCTGGTCCTCACTGCCTCCTGGAACCCCTTCAAATGCCCCAGACAATTTGGCCCTCTCTGCTTTCCTGCGGACTCCAGCCTCAAAAGCACCTGTTTTCGCTTTCGGCGCTGTTTGGAGCAAAAAAGACAAACGTCCAGCTTTTGCTGCCACAGCAAATGTGGCAGCGGGGAAAAGTGATGCTGGTCCTCACTGCCTCCTGGAACCCCTTCAAATGCCCTAGACAATTTGGCCCTCTCTGCTTTCCTGCGGACTCCATCCTCAAAAGCACCTGTTTTCGCTTTCGGCGCTGTTTGGAGCAAAAAAGACAAACGTCCAGCTTTTGCTGCCACAGCAAAGGTGGCAGCGGGGAAAATTGATGCTGGTCCTCACTGCCTCCTGGAACCCCTTAAAATGCCCCAGACAATTTGGCCCTCTCTGCTTTCCGGCGGACTCCATCCTCAAAAGCACCTGTTTTCGCTTTCGGCGCTGTTTGGAGCAAAAAAGACAAACGTCCAGCTTTTGCTGCCACAGCAAAGGTGCCAGCGGGGAAAAGTGATGCTGGTCCTCACTGCCTCCTGGAACCCCTACAAATGCCCCAGACAATTTGGCCCTCTCTGCTTTCCTGCGGACTCCAGCCTCAAAAGCACCTGCTTTCACTTTCGGCGCCCTCCGGAGCAAAAAAGACAAACATCCAGCTTTTGCTGCCACAGCAAAGGTGGCAGTGCGGAAAAGTGATGCTGGTCCTCACTGCCTCCTGGAACCCCTTCAAATGCCCCAGACAATTTGGCCCTCTCTGCTTTCCTGCGGACTCCAGCCTCAAAAGCACCTGTTTTCGCTTTCGGCGCTGTTTGGAGCAAAAAAGACAAACGTCCAGCTTTTGCTGCCACAGCAAAGGTGGCAGCGGGGAAAAGTGATGCTGGTCCTCAGTGCCTCCTGGGACCCCTTCAAATGCCCCAGACAATTTGGTCCTCTCTGCTTTCCTGCGGACTCCAGCCTCAAAAGCACCTGTTTTCACTTTCGGCGCTCTCCGGAGCAAAAAAGACAAACGTCCAGCTTTTGCTGCCACAGCAAAGGTGCCAGCGGGGAAAAGTGATGCTGGTCCTCACTGCCTCCTGGAACCCCTTCAAATGCCCCAGACAATTTGGCCCTCTCTGCTTTCCGGCGGACTCCATCCTCAAAAGCACCTGTTTTCGCTTTCGGCGCTGTTTGGAGCAAAAAAGACAAACGTCCAGCTTTTGCTGCCACAGCAAATGTGGCAGCGGGGAAAAGTGATGCTGGTCCTCACTGCCTCCTGGAACCCCTTCAAATGCCCTAGACAATTTGGCCCTCTCTGCTTTCCTGCGGACTCCATCCTCAAAAGCACCTGTTTTCGCTTTCGGCGCTGTTTGGAGCAAAAAAGACAAACGTCCAGCTTTTGCTGCCACAGCAAAGGTGGCAGCGGGGAAAATTGATGCTGGTCCTCACTGCCTCCTGGAACCCCTTAAAATGCCCCAGACAATTTGGCCCTCTCTGCTTTCCGGCGGACTCCATCCTCAAAAGCACCTGTTTTCGCTTTCGGCGCTGTTTGGAGCAAAAAAGACAAACGTCCAGCTTTTGCTGCCACAGCAAAGGTGCCAGCGGGGAAAAGTGATGCTGGTCCTCACTGCCTCCTGGAACCCCTACAAATGCCCCAGACAATTTGGCCCTCTCTGCTTTCCTGCGGACTCCATCCTCAAAAGCACCTGTTTTCACCTTCGGCGCCCTCCGGAGCAAAAAAGACAAACGTCCAGCTCTTGCTGCCACAGCAAAGGTGCCAGCGGGGAAAAGTGATGCTGGTCCTCACTGCCTCCTGGAACCCCTTCAAATGCCCCAGACAATTTGGTCCTCTCTGCTTTCCTGCGGATTCCAGCCTCAAAAGCACCTGTTTTCGCTTTCGGCGGTGTTTGGAGCAAAAAAGACAAACGTCCAGCTTTTGCTGCCACAGCAAAGGTGCCAGCGGGGAAAAGTGATGCTGGTCCTCACTGCCTCCTGGAACCCCTTCAAATGCCCCAGACAATTTGGCCCTCTCTGCTTTCCTGCGGACTCCAGCCTCAAAAGCACCTGTTTTTGCTTTCGGCGCTGTTTGGAGCAAAAAAGACAAACGTCCAGCTTTTGCTGCCACAGCAAATGTGGCAGCGGGGAAAAGTGATGCTGGTCCTCACTGCCTCCTGGAACCCCTTCAAATGCCCTAGACAATTTGGCCCTCTCTGCTTTCCTGCGGACTCCATCCTCAAAAGCACCTGTTTTCGCTTTCGGCGCTGTTTGGAGCAAAAAAGACAAACGTCCAGCTTTTGCTGCCACAGCAAAGGTGGCAGCGGGGAAAATTGATGCTGGTCCTCACTGCCTCCTGGAACCCCTTCAAATGCCCCAGACAATTTGGCCCTCTCTGCTTTCCTGCGGACTCCATCCTCAAAAGCACCTGTTTTCGCTTTAGGCATACTCCGGAGCAAAAAAGACAAACGTCCAGCTTTTGCTGGCACAGCAAAGGTGCCAGCGGGGAAAAGTGATGCTGGTCCTCACTGCCTCCTGGAACCCCTTCAAATGCCCCAGACAATTTGGCCCTCTCTGCTTTCCTGCAGACTCCATCCTCAAAAGCACCTGTTTTCACTTTCGGCGCCCTCCGGAGCAAAAAAGACAAACGTCCAGCTTTTGCTGCCACAGCAAAGGTGCCAGCGGGGAAAAGTGATGCTGGTCCTCACTGCCTCCTGGAACCCCTTCAAATGCCCCAGACAATTTGGCCCTCTCTGCTTTCCTGCGGACTCCATCCTCAAAAGCACCTGTTTTCGCTTTCGGCGGTGTTTGGAGCAAAAAAGACAAACGTCCAGCTTTTGCTGCCACAGCAAAGGTGCCAGCGGGGAAAAGTGATGCTGGTCCTCACTGCCTCCTGGAACCCCTTCAAATGCCCCAGACAATTTGGCCCTCTCTGCTTTCCTGCGGACTCCAGCCTCAAAAGCACCTGCTTTCGCTTTAGGCATCCTCCGGAGCAAAAAAGACAAACATCCAGCTTTTGCTGCCACAGCAAAGGTGCCAGCGGGGAAAAGTGATGCTGGTCCTCACTGCCTCCTGGAACCCCTTCAAATGCCCCAGACAATTTGGCCCTCTCTGCTTTCCTTCGGACTCCATCCTCAAAAGCACCTGTTTTCACTTTCGGCGCCCTCCGGAGCAAAAAAGACAAACATCCAGCTTTTGCTGCCACAGCAAAGGTGCCAGCGGGGAAAAGTGATGCTGGTCCTCACTGCCTCCTGGAACCCCTTCAAATGGCCCAGACAATTTGGCCCTCTCTGCTTTCCTGCGGACTCCATCCTCAAAAGCACCTGTTTTCGCTTTCGGCGCTGTTTGGAGCAAAAAAGACAAACGTCCAGCTTTTGCTGCCACAGCAAAGGTGGCAGCGGGGAAAAGTGATGCTGGTCCTCACTGCCTCCTGGGACCCCTTCAAATGCCCCAGACAATTTGGTCCTCTCTGCTTTCCTGCGGACTCCAGCCTCAAAAGCACCTGTTTTCACTTTCGGCGCTCTCCGGAGCAAAAAAGACAAACGTCCAGCTTTTGCTGCCACAGCAAAGGTGCCAGCGGGGAAAAGTGATGCTGGTCCTCACTGCCTCCTGGAACCCCTTCAAATGCCCCAGACAATTTGGCCCTCTCTGCTTTCCGGCGGACTCCATCCTCAAAAGCACCTGTTTTCGCTTTCGGCGCTGTTTGGAGCAAAAAAGACAAACGTCCAGCTTTTGCTGCCACAGCAAAGGTGCCAGCGGGGAAAAGTGATGCTGGTCCTCACTGCCTCCTGGAACCCCTTCAAATGCCCCAGACAATTTGGCCCTCTCTGCTTTCCTGCGGACACCAGCCTCAAAAGCACCTGCTTTCGCTTTCGGCGCTGTTTGGAGCAAAAAAGACAAACGTCCAGCTTTTGCTGCCACAGCAAAGGTGGCAGTGCGGAAAAGTGATGCTGGTCCTCACTGCCTCCTTGAACCCCTTCAAATGCCCCAGACAATTTGGCCCTCTCTGCTTTCCTGCGGACTCCATCCTCAAAAGCACCTGTTTTCACTTTCGGCGCCCTCCGGAGCAAAAAAGACAAACGTCCAGCTTTTGCTGCCACAGCAAAGGTGCCAGCGGGGAAAAGTGATGCTGGTCCTCACTGCCTCCTGGAACCCCTTCAAATGCCCCAGACAATTTGGCCCTCTCTGCTTTCTGGCGGACTCCATCCTCAAAAGCACCTGTTTTCGCTTTCGGCGCTGTTTGGAGCAAAAAAGACAAACGTCCAGCTTTTGCTGCCACAGCAAAGGTGCCAGCGGGGAAAAGTGATGCTGGTCCTCACTGCCTCCTGGAACCCCTACAAATGCCCCAGACAATTTGGCCCTCTCTGCTTTCCTGCGGACTCCATCCTCAAAAGCACCTGTTTTCACTTTCGGCGCCCTCCGGAGCAAAAAAGAAAAACGTCCAGCTTTTGCTGCCACAGCAAAGGTGCCAGCGGGGAAAAGTGATGCTGGTCCTCACTGCCTCCTGGAACCCCTTCAAATGCCCCAGACAATTTGGCCCTCTCTGCTTTCCGGCGGACTCCATCCTCAAAAGCACCTGTTTTCGCTTTCGGCGCTGTTTGGAGCAAAAAAGACAAACGTCCAGCTTTTGCTGCCACAGCAAAGGTGCCAGCGGGGAAAAGTGATGCTGGTCCTCACTGCCTCCTGGAACCCCTACAAATGCCCCAGACAATTTGGCCCTCTCTGCTTTCCTGCGGACTCCATCCTCAAAAGCACCTGTTTTCGCTTTCGGCGGTGTTTGGAGCAAAAAAGACAAACGTCCAGCTTTTGCTGCCACAGCAAAGGTGCCAGCGGGGAAAAGTGATGCTGGTCCTCACTGCCTCCTGGAACCCCTTCAAATGCCCCAGACAATTTGGCCCTCTCTGCTTTCCTGCGGACTCCAGCCTCAAAGGCACCTGCTTTCGCTTTAGGCATCCTCCGGAGCAAAAAAGACAAACATCCAGCTTTTGCTGCCACAGCAAAGGTGCCAGCGGGGAAAAGTGATGCTGGTCCTCACTGCCTCCTGGAACCCCTTCAAATGCCCCAGACAATTTGGCCCTCTCTGCTTTCCTTCGGACTCCATCCTCAAAAGCACCTGTTTTCACTTTCGGCGCCCTCCGGAGCAAAAAAGACAAACATCCAGCTTTTGCTGCCACAGCAAAGGTGCCAGCGGGGAAAAGTGATGCTGGTCCTCACTGCCTCCTGGAACCCCTTCAAATGCCCCAGACAATTTGGCCCTCTCTGCTTTCCTGCGGACTCCATCCTCAAAAGCACCTGTTTTCGCTTTCGGCGCTGTTTGGAGCAAAAAAGACAAACGTCCAGCTTTTGCTGCCACAGCAAAGGTGGCAGCGGGGAAAAGTGATGCTGGTCCTCACTGCCTCCTGGGACCCCTTCAAATGCCCCAGACAATTTGGTCCTCTCTGCTTTCCTGCGGACTCCAGCCTCAAAAGCACCTGTTTTCACTTTCGGCGCTCTCCGGAGCAAAAAAGACAAACGTCCAGCTTTTGCTGCCACAGCAAAGGTGCCAGCGGGGAAAAGTGATGCTGGTCCTCACTGCCTCCTGGAACCCCTTCAAATGCCCCAGACAATTTGGCCCTCTCTGCTTTCCTGCGGACACCAGCCTCAAAAGCACCTGCTTTCGCTTTCGGCGCTGTTTGGAGCAAAAAAGACAAACGTCCAGCTTTTGCTGCCACAGCAAAGGTGGCAGTGCGGAAAAGTGATGCTGGTCCTCACTGCCTCCTGGAACCCCTTCAAATGCCCCAGACAATTTGGCCCTCTCTGCTTTCCTGCGGACTCCATCCTCAAAAGCACCTGTTTTCACTTTCGGCGCCCTCCGGAGCAAAAAAGACAAACGTCCAGCTTTTGCTGCAACAGCAAAGGTGCCAGCGGGGAAAAGTGATGCTGGTCCTCACTGCCTCCTGGAACCCCTTCAAATGCCCCAGACAATTTGGCCCTCTCTGCTTTCCGGCGGACTCCATCCTCAAAAGCACCTGTTTTCGCTTTCGGCGCTGTTTGGAGCAAAAAAGACAAACGTCTAGCTTTTGCTGCCACAGCAAAGGTGCCAGCGGGGAAAAGTGATGCTGGTCCTCACTGCCTCCTGGAACCCCTACAAATGCCCCAGACAATTTGGCCCTCTCTGCTTTCCTGCGGACTCCATCCTCAAAAGCACCTGTTTTCACTTTTGGCGCCCTCCGGAGCAAAAAAGAAAAACGTCCAGCTTTTGCTGCCACAGCAAAGGTGCCAGCGGGGAAAAGTGATGCTGGTCCTCACTGCCTCCTGGAACCCCTTCAAATGCCCCAGACAATTTGGCCCTCTCTGCTTTCCGGCGGACTCCATCCTCAAAAGCACCTGTTTTCGCTTTCGGCGCTGTTTGGAGCAAAAAAGACAAACGTCCAGCTTTTGCTGCCACAGCAAAGGTGCCAGCGGGGAAAAGTGATGCTGGTCCTCACTGCCTCCTGGAACCCCTTCAAATGCCCCAGACAATTTGGCCCTCTCTGCTTTCCTGCGGACTCCATCCTCAAAAGCACCTGTTTTCACTTTCGGCGCCCTCCGGAGCAAAAAAGACAAACGTCCAGCTTTTGCTGCCACAGCAAAGGTGCCAGCGGGGAAAAGTGATGCTGGTCCTCACTGCCTCCTGGAACCCCTTCAAATGCCCCAGACAATTTGGTCCTCTCTGCTTTCCTGCGGATTCCAGCCTCAAAAGCACCTGTTTTCGCTTTCGGCGCTGTTTGGAGCAAAAAAGACAAACGTCCAGCTTTTGCTGCCACAGCAAAGGTGGCAGCGGGGAAAAGTGATGCTGGTCCTCACTGCCTCCTGGAACCCCTTCAAATGCCCCAGACAATTTGGCCCTCTCTGCTTTCCTGCGGACTCCATCCTCAAAAGCACCTGTTTTCGCTTTAGGCATCCTCCGGAGCAAAAAAGACAAACGTCCAGGTTTTGCTGCCACAGCAAAAGTGCCAGGAGGGAAAAGTGATGCTGGTCCTCACTGCCTCCTGGAACCCCTTCAAATGCCCCACACAATTTGGCCCTCTCTGCTTTCCTGCGGACTCCAGCCTCAAAAGCACCTGTTTTCGCTTTCGGCGCTGTTTGGAGCAAAAAAGACAAACGTCCAGCTTTTGCTGCCACAGCAAAGGTGCCAGCGGGGAAAAGTGATGCTGGTCCTCACTGCCTCCTGGAACCCCTTCAAATGCCCTAGACAATTTGGCCCTCTCTGCTTTCCTGCGGACTCCATCCTCAAAAGCACCTGTTTTCGCTTTAGGCATACTCCGGAGCAAAAAAGACAAACGTCCAGCTTTTGCTGGCACAGCAAAGGTGCCAGCGGGGAAAAGTGATGCTGGTCCTCACTGCCTCCTGGAACCCCTTCAAATGCCCCAGACAATTTGGCCCTCTCTGCTTTCCTGCAGACTCCATCCTCAAAAGCACCTGTTTTCACGTTCGGCGCCCTCCGGAGCAAAAAAGACAAACGTCCAGCTCTTGCTGCCACAGCAAAGGTGCCAGCGGGGAAAAGTGATGCTGGTCCTCACTGCCTCCTGGAACCCCTTCAAATGCCCCAGACAATTTGGCCCTCTCTGCTTTCCTGCGGACTCCATCCTCAAAAGCACCTGTTTTCACTTTCGGCGCTGTTTGGAGCAAAAAAGACAAACGTCCAGCTTTTGCTGCCACAGCAAAGGTGCCAGCGGGGAAAAGTGATGCTGGTCCTCACTGCCTCCTGGAACCCCTTCAAATGCCCCAGACAATTTGGCCCTCTCTGCTTTCCGGCGGACTCCAGCCTCAAAAGCACCTGTTTTCGCTTTCGGCTCTGTTTGGAGCAAAAAAGACAAACGTCCAGCTTTTGCTGCCACAGCAAAGGTGCCAGCGGGGAAAAGTGATGCTGGTCCTCACTGCCTCCTGGAACCCCTACAAATGCCCCAGACAATTTGGCCCTCTCTGCTTTCCTGCGGACTCCATCCTCAAAAGCACCTGTTTTCACTTTCGGCGCCCTCCGGAGCAAAAAAGACAAACGTCCAGCTTTTGCTGCCACAGCAAAGGTGCCAGCGGGGAAAAGTGATGCTGGTCCTCACTGCCTCCTGGAACCCCTTCAAATGCCCCAGACAATTTGGCCCTCTCTGCTTTCCTGCAGACTCCATCCTCAAAAGCACCTGTTTTCACGTTCGGCGCCCTCCGGAGCAAAAAAGACAAACGTCCAGCTCTTGCTGCCACAGCAAAGGTGCCAGCGGGGAAAAGTGATGCTGGTCCTCACTGCCTCCTGGAACCCCTTCAAATGCCCCAGACAATTTGGCCCTCTCTGCTTTCCTGCGGACTCCATCCTCAAAAGCACCTGTTTTCGCTTTCGGCGGTGTTTGGAGCAAAAAAGACAAACGTCCAGCTTTTGCTGCCACAGCAAAGGTGCCAGCGGGGAAAAGTGATGCTGGTCCTCACTGCCTCCTGGAACCCCTTCAAATGCCCCAGACAATTTGGCCCTCTCTGCTTTCCTGCGGACTCCATCCTCAAAAGCACCTGTTTTCGCTTTAGGCATCCTCCGGAGCAAAAAAGACAAACATCCAGCTTTTGCTGCCACAGCAAAGGTGCCAGCGGGGAAAAGTGATGCTGGTCCTCACTGCCTCCTGGAACCCCTTCAAATGCCCCAGACAATTTGGCCCTCTCTGCTTTCCTGCGGACTCCATCCTCAAAAGCACCTGTTTTCACTTTCGGCAACCTCCGGAGCAAAAAAGACAAACGTCCAGGTTTTGCTGCCACAGCAAAGGTGCCAGCGGGGAAAAGTGATGCTGGTCCTCACTGCCTCCTGGAACCCCTTCAAATGCCGCAGACAATTTGGTCCTCTCTGCTTTCCTGCGGACTCCAGCCTCAAAAGCACCTGCTTTCGCTTTCGGCGCTGTTTGGAGCAAAAAAGACAAACGTCCAGCTTTTGCTGCCACAGCAAAGGTGGCAGTGCGGAAAAGTGATGCTGGTCCTCACTGCCTCCTGGAACCCCTTCAAATGCCCCAGACAATTTGGCCCTCTCTGCTTTCCTGCGGACTCCATCCTCAAAAGCACCTGTTTTCACTTTCGGCGCCCTCCGGAGCAAAAAAGACAAACGTCCAGCTTTTGCTGCCACAGCAAAAGTGCCAGCGGGGAAAAGTGATGCTGGTCCTCACTGCCTCCTGGAACCCCTTCAAATGCCCCAGACAATTTGGCCCTCTCTGCTTTCCTGCGGACTCCATCCTCAAAAGCACCTGTTTTCGCTTTCGGCGCTGTTTGGAGCAAAAAAGACAAACATCCAGCTTTTGCTGCCACAGCAAAGGTGCCAGCGGGGAAAAGTGATGCTGGTCCTCACTGCCTCCTGGAACCCCTTCAAATGCCCCAGACAATTTGGCCCTCTCTGCTTTCCTGCGGACTCCATCCTCAAAAGCACCTGTTTTCACTTTCGGCAACCTCCGGAGCAAAAAAGAAAAACGTCCAGGTTTTGCTGCCACAGCAAAGGTGCCAGCGGGGAAAAGTGATGCTGGTCCTCACTGCCTCCTGGAACCCCTTCAAATGCCGCAGACAATTTGGTCCTCTCTGCTTTCCTGCGGACTCCAGCCTCAAAAGCACCTGCTTTCGCTTTCGGCGCTGTTTGGAGCAAAACAGACAAACGTCCAGCTTTTGCTGCCACAGCAAAGGTGCCAGCGGGGAAAAGTGATGCTGGTCCTCACTGCCTCCTGGAACCCCTTCAAATGCCCCAGACAATTTGGCCCTCTCTGCTTTCCTGCGGACTCCATCCTCAAAAGCACCTGTTTTCACTTTCGGCAACCTCCGGAGCAAAAAAGACAAACGTCCAGGTTTTGCTGCCACAGCAAAGGTGCCAGCGGGGAAAAGTGATGCTGGTCCTCACTGCCTCCTGGAACCCCTTCAAATGCCCCAGACAATTTGGCCCTCTCTGCTTTCCTGCGGACTCCATCCTCAAAAGCACCTGTTTTCACTTTCGGCAACCTCCGGAGCAAAAAAGACAAACGTCCAGGTTTTGCTGCCACAGCAAAGGTGCCAGCGGGGAAAAGTGATGCTGGTCCTCACTGCCTCCTGGAACCCCTTCAAATGCCGCAGACAATTTGGTCCTCTCTGCTTTCCTGCGGACTCCAGCCTCAAAAGCACCTGCTTTCGCTTTCGGCGCTGTTTGGAGCAAAAAAGACAAACGTCCAGCTTTTGCTGCCACAGCAAAGGTGGCAGTGCGGAAAAGTGATGCTGGTCCTCACTGCCTCCTGGAACCCCTTCAAATGCCCCAGACAATTTGGCCCTCTCTGCTTTCCTGCGGACTCCATCCTCAAAAGCACCTGTTTTCACTTTCGGCGCCCTCCGGAGCAAAAAAGACAAACGTCCAGCTTTTGCTGCCACAGCAAAAGTGCCAGCGGGGAAAAGTGATGCTGGTCCTCACTGCCTCCTGGAACCCCTTCAAATGCCCCAGACAATTTGGCCCTCTCTGCTTTCCTGCGGACTCCATCCTCAAAAGCACCTGTTTTCGCTTTCGGCGCTGTTTGGAGCAAAAAAGACAAACATCCAGCTTTTGCTGCCACAGCAAAGGTGCCAGCGGGGAAAAGTGATGCTGGTCCTCACTGCCTCCTGGAACCCCTTCAAATGCCCCAGACAATTTGGCCCTCTCTGCTTTCCTGCGGACTCCATCCTCAAAAGCACCTGTTTTCACTTTCGGCAACCTCCGGAGCAAAAAAGACAAACGTCCAGGTTTTGCTGCCACAGCAAAGGTGCCAGCGGGGAAAAGTGATGCTGGTCCTCACTGCCTCCTGGAACCCCTTCAAATGCCGCAGACAATTTGGTCCTCTCTGCTTTCCTGCGGACTCCAGCCTCAAAAGCACCTGCTTTCGCTTTCGGCGCTGTTTGGAGCAAAACAGACAAACGTCCAGCTTTTGCTGCCACAGCAAAGGTGCCAGCGGGGAAAAGTGATGCTGGTCCTCACTGCCTCATTGAACCCCTTCAAATGCCCCAGACAATTTGGCCCTCTCTGCTTTCCTGCGGACTCCATCCTCAAAAGCACCTGCTTTCGCTTTCGGCGCTGTTTGGAGCAAAAAAGAAAAAAAGTCCAGCTTTTGCTGCCACAGCAAAGGTGCCAGCGGGGAAAAGTGATGCTGGTCCTCACTGCCTCCTGGAACCCCTTCAAATGCCCCAGACAATTTGGCCCTCTCTGCTTTCCTGCGGACTCCATCCTCAAAAGCACCTGTTTTCACTTTCGGCGCCCTCCGGAGCAAAAAAGACAAACGTCCAGCTTTTGCTGCCACAGCAAAGGTGCCAGCTGGGAAAAGTGATGCTGGTCCTCACTGCCTCCTGGAACCCCTTCAAATGCCCCAGACAATTTGGTCCTCTCTGCTTTCCTGCGGATTCCAGCCTCAAAAGCACCTGTTTTCGCTTTCGGCGGTGTTTGGAGCAAAAAAGACAAACGTCCAGCTTTTGCTGCCACAGCAAAGGTGGCAGCGGGGAAAAGTGATGCTGGTCCTCACTGCCTCCTGGAACCCCTTCAAATGCCCCAGACAATTTGGCCCTCTCTGCTTTCCTGCGGACTCCATCCTCAAAAGCACCTGTTTTCGCTTTAGGCATCCTCCGGAGCAAAAAAGACAAACGTCCAGGTTTTGCTGCCACAGCAAAGGTGCCAGGAGGGAAAAGTGATGCTGGTCCTCACTGCCTCCTGGAACCCCTTCAAATGCCCCAGACAATTTGGCCCTCTCTGCTTTCCTGCGGACTCCAGCCTCAAAAGCACCTGTTTTCGCTTTCGGCGCTGTTTGGAGCAAAAAAGACAAACGTCCAGCTTTTGCTGCCACAGCAAAGGTGCCAGCGGGGAAAAGTGATGCTGGTCCTCACTGCCTCCTGGAACCCCTTCAAATGCCCTAGACAATTTGGCCCTCTCTGCTTTCCTGCGGACTCCATCCTCAAAAGCACCTGTTTTCGCTTTAGGCATACTCCGGAGCAAAAAAGACAAACGTCCAGCTTTTGCTGCCACAGCAAAGGTGCCAGCGGGGAAAAGTGATGCTGGTCCTCACTGCCTCCTGGAACCCCTTCAAATGCCCCAGACAATTTGGCCCTCTCTGCTTTCCTGCAGACTCCATCCTCAAAAGCACCTGTTTTCACGTTCGGCGCCCTCCGGAGCAAAAAAGACAAACGTCCAGCTTTTGCTGCCACAGCAAAGGTGCCAGCGGGGAAAAGTGATGCTGGTCCTCACTGCCTCCTGGAACCCCTTCAAATGCCCCAGACAATTTGGCCCTCTCTGCTTTCCTGCGGACTCCATCCTCAAAAGCACCTGTTTTCGCTTTCGGCGGTGTTTGGAGCAAAAAAGACAAACGTCCAGCTTTTGCTGCCACAGCAAAGGTGCCAGCGGGGAAAAGTGATGCTGGTCCTCACTGCCTCCTGGAACCCCTTCAAATGCCCCAGACAATTTGGCCCTCTCTGCTTTCCTGCGGACTCCATCCTCAAAAGCACCTGTTTTCGCTTTAGGCATCCTCCGGAGCAAAAAAGACAAACGTCCAGCTTTTGCTGCCACAGCAAAGGCGCCAGCGGGGAAAAGTGATGCTGGTCCTCACTGCCTCCTGGAACCCCTTCAAATGCCCCACACAATTTGGCCCTCTCTGCTTTCCTGCGGACTCCATCCTCAAAAGCACCTGTTTTCACTTTCGGCGCCCTCCGGAGCAAAAAAGACAAACGTCCAGCTTTTGCTGCCACAGCAAAGGTGCCAGCGGGGAAAAGTGATGCTGGTCCTCACTGCCTCCTGGAACCCCTTCAAATGCCGCAGACAATTTGGTCCTCTCTGCTTTCCTGCGGACTCCAACCTCAAAAGCACCTGCTTTTGCTTTCGGCGCTGTTTGGAGCAAAAAAGACAAACGTCCAGCTTTTGCTGCCACAGCAAAGGTGGCAGTGCGGAAAAGTGATGCTGGTCCTCACTGCCTCCTGGAACCCCTTCAAATGCCCCAGACAATTTGGCCCTCTCTGCTTTCCTGCGGACTCCATCCTCAAAAGCACCTGTTTTCACTTTCGGCGCCCTCCGGAGCAAAAAAGACAAACGTCCAGCTTTTGCTGCCACAGCAAAAGTGCCAGCGGGGAAAAGTGATGCTGGTCCTCACTGCCTCCTGGAACCCCTTCAAATGCCCCAGACAATTTGGCCCTCTCTGCTTTCCTGCGGACTCCATCCTCAAAAGCACCTGTTTTCGCTTTCGGCGGTGTTTGGAGCAAAAAAGACAAACGTCCAGGTTTTGCTGCCACAGCAAAGGTGCCAGCGGGGAAAAGTGATGCTGGTCCTCACTACCTCCTTGAACCCCTTCAAATGCCCCAGACAATTTGGTCCTCTCTGCTTTCCTGCGGACTCCATCCTCAAAAGCACCTGTTTTCGCTTTCGGCGCTGTTTGGAGCAAAAAAGACAAACGTCCAGCTTTTGCTGCCACAGCAAAGGTGCCAGCGGGGAAAAGTGATGCTGGTCCTCACTGCCTCCTGGAACCCCTTCAAATGCCCCAGACAATTTGGCCCTCTCTGCTTTCCTGCGGACTCCATCCTCAAAAGCACCTGTTTTCGCTTTCGGCGGTGTTTGGAGCAAAAAAGACAAACGTCCAGGTTTTGCTGCCACAGCAAAAGTGCCAGGAGGGAAAAGTGATGCTGGTCCTCACTGCCTCCTGGAACCCCTTCAAATGCCACAGACAATTTGGCCCTCTCTGCTTTCCTGCGGACTCCATCCTCAAAAGCACCTGTTTTCGCTTTCGGCGGTGTTTGGATCAAAAAAGACAAACATCCAGCTTTTGCTGCCACAGCAAAGGTGCCAGCGGGGAAAAGTGATGCTGGTCCTCACTGCCTCCTGGAACCCCTTCAAATGGCCCAGACAATTTGGCCCTCTCTGCTTTCCTGCGGACTCCATCCTCAAAAGCACCTGTTTTCGCTTTCGGCGCTGTTTGGAGCAAAAAAGACAAACGTCCAGCTTTTGCTGCCACAGCAAAGGTGCCAGCGGGGAAAAGTGATGCTGGTCCTCACTGCCTCCTGGGACCCCTTCAAATGCCCCAGACAATTTGGTCCTCTCTGCTTTCCTGCGGACTCCATCCTCAAAAGCACCTGTTTTCACTTTCGGCGCTCTCCGGAGCAAAAAAGACAAACGTCCAGCATTTGCTGCCACAGCAAAGGTGCCAGCGGGGAAAAGTGATGCTGGTCCTCACTGCCTCCTGGAACCCCTTCAAATGCCCCAGACAATTTGGCCCTCTCTGCTTTCCTGCGGACTCCAGCCTCAAAAGCACCTGTTTTCACTTTCGGCGCCCTCCGGAGCAAAAAAGACAAACGTCCAGCTTTTGCTGCCACAGCAAAGGTGCCAGCGGGGAAAAGTGATGCTGGTCCTCACTGCCTCCTGGAACCCCTTCAAATGCCCCAGACAATTTGGCCCTCTCTGCTTTCCTGCGGACTCCAGCCTCAAAAGCACCTGCTTTCGCTTTCGGTGCTGTTTGGAGCAAAAAAGACAAATGTCCTGCTTTTGCTGCCACAGCAAAGGTGGCAGTGCGGAAAAGTGATGCTGGTCCTCACTGCCTCCTGGAACCCCTTCAAATGCCCCAGACAATTTTGCCCTCTCTGCTTTCCTGCGGACTCCATCCTCAAAAGCACCTGTTTTCACTTTCGGCGCCCTCCGGAGCAAAAAAGACAAACGTCCAGCTTTTGCTGCCACAGCAAAGGTGCCAGCGGGGAAAAGTGATGCTGGTCCTCACTGCCTCCTGGAACCCCTTCAAATGCCCCAGACAATTTGGCCCTCTCTGCTTTCCGGCGGACTCCATCCTCAAAAGCACCTGTTTTCGCTTTCGGCGCTGTTTGGAGCAAAAAAGACAAACGTCCAGCTTTTGCTGCCACAGCAAAGGTGGCAGCGGGGAAAAGTGATGCTGGTCCTCACTGCCTCCTGGAACCCCTACAAATGCCCCAGACAATTTGGCCCTCTCTGCTTTCCTGCGGACTCCATCCTCAAAAGCACCTGTTTTCAGTTTCGGCGCCCTCCGGAGCAAAAAAGACAAACGTCCAGCTTTTGCTGCCACAGCAAAGGTGCCAGCGGGGAAAAGTGATGCTGGTCCTCACTGCCTCCTGGAACCCCTTCAAATGCCCCAGACAATTTGGCCCTCTCTGCTTTCCTGCGGACTCCATCCGCAAAAGCACCTGTTTTCGCTTTCGGCGCTGTTTGGAGCAAAAAAGACAAACGTCCAGCTTTTGCTGCCACAGCAAATGTGGCAGTGCGGAAAAGTGATGCTGGTCCTCACTGCCTCCTGGAACCCCTTCAAATGCCCTAGACAATTTGGCCCTCTCTGCTTTCCTGCGGACTCCAGCCTCAAAAGCACCTGTTTTCGCTTTCGGCGCTGTTTGGAGCAAAAAATACAAACGTCCAGCTTTTGCTGCCACATCAAAGGTGGCAGCGGGGAAAATTGATGCTGGTCCTCACTGCCTCCTGGAACCCCTTCAAATGCCCCAGACAATTTGGCCCTCTCTGCTTTCCTGCGGACTCCATCCTCAAAAGCACCTGTTTTCGCTTTCGGTGCTGTTTGGAGCAAAAAAGACAAACGTCCAGCTTTTGCTGGCACAGCAAAGGTGCCAGCGGGGAAAAGTGATGCTGGTCCTCACTGCCTCCTGGAACCCCTTCAAATGCCCCAGACAATTTGGCCCTCTCTGCTTTCCTGCGGACTCCAGCCTCAAAAGCACCTGCTTTCGCTTTCGGTGCTGTTTGGAGCAAAAAAGACAAACGTCCAGCTTTTGCTGCCACAGCAAAGGTGGCAGTGCGGAAAAGTGATGCTGGTCCTCACTGCCTCCTGGAACCCCTTCAAATGCCCCAGACAATTTGGCCCTCTCTGCTTTCCTGCGGACTCCATCCTCAAAAGCACCTGTTTTCCCTTTCGGCGCCCTCCGGAGCAAAAAAGACAAACGTCCAGCTTTTGCTGCCACAGCAAAGGTGCCAGCGGGGAAAAGTGATGCTGGTCCTCACTGCCTCCTGGAACCCCTTCAAATGCCCCAGACAATTTGGCCCTCTCTGCTTTCCTGCGGACTCCATCCTCAAAAGCACCTGTTTTCGCTTTCGGCGCTGTTTGGAGCAAAAAAGACAAACGTCCAGCTTTTGCTGCCACAGCAAAGGTGGCAGTGCGGAAAAGTGATGCTGGTCCTCACTGCCTCCTGGAACCCCTTCAAATGCCCCAGACAATTTGGCCCTCTCTGCTTTCCTGCGGACACCATCCTCAAAAGCACCTGTTTTCGCTTTCGGCGCTGTTTGGAGCAAAAAAGACAAACGTCCAGCTTTTGCTGCCACAGCAAAGGTGGCAGTGCGGAAAAGTGATGCTGGTCCTCACTGCCTCCTGGAACCCCTTCAAATGCCCCAGACAATTTGGCCCTCTCTGCTTTCCTGTGGACTCCAGCCTCAAAAGCACCTGTTTTCGCTTTAGGCATCCTCCGGAGCAAAAAAGACAAACGTCCAGGTTTTGCTGCCACAGCAAAAGTGCCAGGAGGGAAAAGTGATGCTGGTCCTCACTGCCTCCTGGAACCCCTTCAAATGCCCCAGACAATTTGGCCCTCTCTGCTTTCCTGCGGACTCCATCCTCAAAAGCACCTGTTTTCGCTTTCGGCGCTGTTTGGAGCAAAAAAGACAAACGTCAAGCTTTTGCTGCCACAGCAAAGGTGGCAGCGGGGAAAAGTGATGCTGGTCCTCACTGTCTCCTGGAACCCCTTCAAATGCTCCAGACAATTTGGCCCTCTCTGCTTTCCTGCGGACTCCATCCTCAAAAGCACCTGTTTTCGCTTTCGGCGCTGTTTGGAGCAAAAAAGACAAACGTCCAGCTTTTGCTGCCACAGCAAAGGTGCCAGCGGGGAAAAGTGATGCTGGTCCTCACTGCCTCCTGGAACCCCTACAAATGCCCCAGACAATTTGGCCCTCTCTGCTTTCCTGCGGACTCCAGCCTCAAAAGCACCTGCTTTCGCTTTCGGCGCTGTTTGGAGCAAAAAAGACAAACGTCCAGCTTTTGCTGCCACAGCAAAGGTGCCAGCGGGGAAAAGTGATGCTGGTCCTCACTGCCTCCTGGAACCCCTTCAAATGCCCCAGACAATTTGGCCCTCTCTGCTTTCCTGCGGACTCCATCCTCAAAAGCACCTGTTTTCACTTTCGGCGCCCTCCGGAGCAAAAAAGACAAACGTCCAGCTTTTGCTGCCACAGCAAAGGTGCCAGCGGGGAAAAGTGATGCTGGTCCTCACTGCCTCCTGGAACCCCTTCAAATGCCCCAGACAATTTGGCCCTCTCTGCTTTCCTGCGGACTCCATCCTCAAAAGCACCTGTTTTCGCTTTCGGCGCTGTTTGGAGCAAAAAAGACAAACGTCCAGCTTTTGCTGCCACAGCAAAGGTGCCAGCGGGGAAAAGTGATGCTGGTCCTCACTGCCTCCTGGAACCCCTACAAATGCCCCAGACAATTTGGCCCTCTCTGCTTTCCTGCGGACTCCAGCCTCAAAAGCACCTGTTTTCACTTTCGGCGCCCTCCGGAGCAAAAAAGACAAACGTCCAGCTTTTGCTGCCACATCAAAGGTGGCAGCGGGGAAAATTGATGCTGGTCCTCACTGCCTCCTGGAACCCCTTCAAATGCCCCAGACAATTTGGCCCTCTCTGCTTTCCTGCGGACTCCATCCTCAAAAGCACCTGTTTTCGCTTTAGGCATACTCCGGAGCAAGAAAGACAAACGTCCAGCTTTTGCTGGCACAGCAAAGGTGCCAGCGGGGAAAAGTGATGCTGGTCCTCACTGCCTCCTGGAACCCCTTCAAATGCCCCAGACAATTTGGCCCTCTCTGCTTTCCTGCAGACTCCATCCTCAAAAGCACCTGTTTTCAATTTCGGCACCCTCCGGAGCAAAAAAGACAAACGTCCAGCTTTTGCTGCCACAGCAAAGGTGCCAGCGGGGAAAAGTGATGCTGGTCCTCACTGCCTCCTGGAACCCCTTCAAATGCCCCAGACAATTTGGCCCTCTCTGCTTTCCGGCGGACTCCATCCTCAAAAGCACCTGTTTTCGCTTTCGGCGGTGTTTGGAGCAAAAAAGACAAACGTCCAGCTTTTGCTGCCACAGCAAAGGTGCCAGCGGGGAAAAGTGATGCTGGTCCTCACTGCCTCCTGGAACCCCTTCAAATGCCCCAGACAATTTGGCCCTCTCTGCTTTCCTGCGGACTCCATCCTCAAAAGCACCTGCTTTCGCTTTAGGCATCCTCCGGAGCAAAAAAGACAAACATCCAGCTTTTGCTGCCACAGCAAAGGTGCCAGCGGGGAAAAGTGATGCTGGTCCTCACTGCCTCCTGGAACCCCTTCAAATGCCCCAGACAATTTGGCCCTCTCTGCTTTCCTGCGGACTCCATCCTCAAAAGCACCTGTTTTCACTTTGGGCGTCCTCCGGAGCAAAGAAGACAAACGTCCAGCTTTTGCTGCCACAGCAAAGGTGCCAGCGGGGAAAAGTGATGCTGGTCCTCACTGCCTCCTGGAACCCCTTCAAATGCCCCAGACACTTTGGTCCTCTCTGCTTTCCTGCGGACTCCAGCCTCAAAAGCACCTGCTTTCGCTTTCGGCGCTGTTTGGAGCAAAAAAGACAAACGTCCAGCTTTTGCTGCCACAGCAAAGGTGGCAGTGCGGAAAAGTGATGCTGGTCCTCACTGCCTCCTGGAACCCCTTCAAATGCCCCAGACAATTTGGCCCTCTCTGCTTTCCTGCGGACTCCAGCCTCAAAAGCACCTGTTTTCACTTTCGGCGCCCTCCGGAGCAAAAAAGACAAACGTCCAGCTTTTGCTGCCACAGCAAAGGTGCCAGCGGGGAAAAGTGATGCTGGTCCTCACTGCCTCCTGGAACCCCTTCAAATGCCCCAGACACTTTGGTCCTCTCTGCTTTCCTGCGGACTCCAGCCTCAAAAGCACCTGTTTTCGCTTTCGGCGGTGTTTGGAGCAAAAAAGACAAACGTCCAGCTTTTGCTGCCACAGCAAATGTGCCAGCGGGGAAAAGTGATGCTGGTCCTCACTGCCTCCTGGAACCCCTTCAAATGCCCCAGACAATTTGGCCCTCTCTGCTTTCCTGCGGACTCCAGCCTCAAAAGCACCTGTTTTCGCTTTCGGCGCTGTTTGGAGCAAAAAAGACAAACGTCCAGCTTTTGCTGCCACAGCAAAGGTGCCAGCGGGGAAAAGTGATGCTGGTCCTCACTGCCTCCTGGAACCCCTTCAAATGCCCCAGACAATTTGGCCCTCTCTGCTTTCCTGCGGACTCCAGCCTCAAAAGCACCTGTTTTCGCTTTCGGCGGTGTTTGGAGCAAAAAAGACAAACGTCCAGCTTTTGCTGCCACAGCAAAGGTGCCAGCAGGGAAAAGTGATGCTGGTCCTCACTGCCTCATGGAACCCCTTCAAATGCCCCAGACAATTTGGCCCTCTCTGCTTTCCTGCGGACTCCATCCTCAAAAGCACCTGCTTTCGCTTTCGGCGCTGTTTGGAGCAAAAAAGACAAACGTCCAGCTTTTGCTGCCACAGCAAAGGTGGCAGTGCGGAAAAGTGATGCTGGTCCTCACTGCCTCCTGGAACCCCTTCAAATGCCCCAGACAATTTGGCCCTCTCTGCTTTCCTGCAGACTCCATCCTCAAAAGCACCTGTTTTCGCTTTCGGCACCCTCCGGAGCAAAAAAGACAAACGTCCAGCTTTTGCTGCCACAGCAAAGGTGCCAGCGGGGAAAAGTGATGCTGGTCCTCACTGCCTCCTGGAACCCCTTCAAATGCCCCAGACAATTTGGCCCTCTCTGCTTTCCTGCGGACTCCATCCTCAAAAGCACCTGTTTTCGCTTTCGGCGGTGTTTGGAGCAAAAAAGACAAACGTCCAGCTTTTGCTGCCACAGCAAAGGTGCCAGCGGGGAAAAGTGATGCTGGTCCTCACTGCCTCCTGGAACCCCTTCAAATGCCCCAGACAATTTGGCCCTCTCTGCTTTCCTGCGGACTCCATCCTCAAAAGCACCTGCTTTCGCTTTAGGCATCCTCCGGAGCAAAAAAGACAAACATCCAGCTTTTGCTGCCACAGCAAAGGTGCCAGCGGGGAAAAGTGATGCTGGTCCTCACTGCCTCCTGGAACCCCTTCAAATGCCCCAGACAATTTGGCCCTCTCTGCTTTCCTGCGGACTCCATCCTCAAAAGCACCTGTTTTCACTTTGGGCGCCCTCCGGAGCAAAGAAGACAAACGTCCAGCTTTTGCTGCCACAGCAAAGGTGCCAGCGGGGAAAAGTGATGCTGGTCCTCACTGCCTCCTGGAACCCCTTCAAATGCCCCAGACACTTTGGTCCTCTCTGCTTTCCTGCGGACTCCAGCCTCAAAAGCACCTGCTTTCGCTTTCGGCGCTGTTTGGAGCAAAAAAGACAAACGTCCAGCTTTTGCTGCCACAGCAAAGGTGGCAGTGCGGAAAAGTGATGCTGGTCCTCACTGCCTCCTGGAACCCCTTCAAATGCCCCAGACAATTTGGCCCTCTCTGCTTTCCTGCGGACTCCAGCCTCAAAAGCACCTGTTTTCACTTTCGGCGCCCTCCGGACCAAAAAAGACAAATGTCCAGCTTTTGCTGCCACAGCAAAGGTGCCAGCGGGGAAAAGTGATGCTGGTCCTCACTGCCTCCTGGAACCCCTTCAAATGCCCCAGACACTTTGGTCCTCTCTGCTTTCCTGCGGACTCCAGCCTCAAAAGCACCTGTTTTCGCTTTCGGCGCTGTTTGGAGCAAAAAAGACAAACGTCCAGCTTTTGCTGCCACAGCAAATGTGCCAGCGGGGAAAAGTGATGCTGGTCCTCACTGCCTCCTGGAACCCCTTCAAATGCCCCAGACAATTTGGCCCTCTCTGCTTTCCTGCGGACTCCAGCCTCAAAAGCACCTGTTTTCGCTTTCGGCGCTGTTTGGAGCAAAAAAGACAAACGTCCAGCTTTTGCTGCCACAGCAAAGGTGCCAGCGGGGAAAAGTGATGCTGGTCCTCACTGCCTCCTGGAACCCCTTCAAATGCCCCAGACAATTTGGCCCTCTCTGCTTTCCTGCGGACTCCATCCTCAAAAGCACCTGTTTTCGCTTTCGGCGGTGTTTGGAGCAAAAAAGACAAACGTCCAGCTTTTGCTGCCACAGCAAAGGTGCCAGCAGGGAAAAGTGATGCTGGTCCTCACTGCCTCATGGAACCCCTTCAAATGCCCCAGACAATTTGGCCCTCTCTGCTTTCCTGCGGACTCCATCCTCAAAAGCACCTGCTTTCGCTTTCGGCGCTGTTTGGAGCAAAAAAGACAAACGTCCAGCTTTTGCTGCCACAGCAAAGGTGGCAGTGCGGAAAAGTGATGCTGGTCCTCACTGCCTCCTGGAACCCCTTCAAATGCCCCAGACAATTTGGCCCTCTCTGCTTTCCTGCGGATTCCAGCCTCAAAAGCACCTGTTTTCGCTTTCGGCGGTGTTTGGAGCAAAAAAGACAAACGTCCAGCTTTTGCTGCCACAGCAAAGGTGCCAGCGGGGAATAGTGATGCTGGTCCTCACTGCCTCCTGGAACCCCTTCAAATGCCCCAGACACTTTGGTCCTCTCTGCTTTCCTGCGGACTCCATCCTCAAAAGCACCTGTTTTCGCTTTAGGCATCCTCCGGAGCAAAAAAGACAAACGTCCAGGTTTTGCTGCCACAGCAAAAGTGCCAGGAGGGAAAAGTGATGCTGGTCCTCACTGCCTCCTGGAACCCCTTCAAATGCCCCAGACAATTTGGCCCTCTCTGCTTTCCTGCGGACTCCAGCCTCAAAAGCACCTGTTTTCGCTTTCGGCGCTGTTTGGAGCAAAAAAGACAAACGTCCAGCTTTTGCTGCCACAGCAAATGTGGCAGTGCGGAAAAGTGATGCTGGTCCTCACTGCCTCCTGGAACCCCTTCAAATGCCCTAGACAATTTGGCCCTCTCTGCTTTCCTGCGGACTCCATCCTCAAAAGCACCTGTTTTCGCTTTCGGCGCTGTTTGGAGCAAAACAGACAAACGTCCAGCTTTTGCTGCCACATCAAAGGTGGCAGCGGGGAAAATTGATGCTGGTCCTCACTGCCTCCTGGAACCCCTTCAAATGCCCTAGACAATTTGGCCCTCTCTGCTTTCCTGCGGACTCCATCCTCAAAAGCACCTGTTTTCGCTTTCGGCGCTGTTTGGAGCAAAAAAGACAAACGTCCAGCTTTTGCTGCCACAGCAAAGGTGCCAGCGGGGAAAAGTGATGCTGGTCCTCACTGCCTCCTGGGACCCCTTCAAATGCCCCAGACAATTTGGTCCTCTCTGCTTTCCTGCGGACTCCAGCCTCAAAAGCACCTGTTTTCACTTTCGGCGCCCTCCGGAGCAAAAAAGACAAACGTCCAGCTTTTGCTGCCACAGCAAATGTGCCAGCGGGGAAAAGTGATGCTGGTCCTCACTGCCTCCTGGAACCCCTTCAAATGCCCCAGACAATTTGGCCCTCTCTGCTTTCCTGCGGACTCCAGCCTCAAAAGCACCTGTTTTCGCTTTCGGCGCTGTTTGGAGCAAAAAAGACAAACGTCCAGCTTTTGCTGCCACAGCAAAGGTGGCAGCGGGGAAAAGTGATGCTGGTCCTCACTGCCTCCTGGAACCCCTACAAATGCCCCAGACAATTTGGCCCTCTCTGCTTTCCTGCGGACTCCATCCTCAAAAGCACCTGTTTTCACTTTCGGCGCCCTCCGGAGCAAAAAAGACAAACGTCCAGCTTTTGCTGCCACAGCAAAGGTGCCAGCGGGGAAAAGTGATGCTGGTCCTCACTGCCTCCTGGAACCCCTTCAAATGCCCCAGACAATTTGGTCCTCTCTGCTTTCCTGCGGATTCCAGCCTCAAAAGCACCTGTTTTCGCTTTCGGCGGTGTTTGGAGCAAAAAAGACAAACGTCCAGCTTTTGCTGCCACAGCAAAGGTGCCAGCGGGGAATAGTGATGCTGGTCCTCACTGCCTCCTGGAACCCCTTCAAATGCCCCAGACAATTTGGCCCTCTCTGCTTTCCTGCGGACTCCATCCTCAAAAGCACCTGTTTTCGCTTTAGGCATCCTCCTGAGCAAAAAAGACAAACGTCCAGGTTTTGCTGCCACAGCAAAAGTGACAGGAGGGAAAAGTGATGCTGGTCCTCACTGCCTCCTGGAACCCCTTCAAATGCCCCAGACAATTTGGCCCTCTCTGCTTTCCTGCGGACTCCATCCTCAAAAGCACCTGTTTTCGCTTTCGGCGCTGTTTGGAGCAAAAAAGACAAACGTCCAACTTTTGCTGCCACAGCAAATGTGGCAGTGCGGAAAAGTGATGCTGGTCCTCACTGCCTCCTGGAACCCCTTCAAATGCCCTAGACAATTTGGCCCTCTCTGCTTTCCTGCGGACTCCAGCCTCAAAAGCACCTGTTTTCGCTTTCGGCGCTGTTTGGAGCAAAACAGACAAACGTCCAGCTTTTGCTGCCACATCAAAGGTGGCAGCCGGGAAAATTGATGCTGGTCCTCACTGCCTCCTGGAATCCCTTCAAATGCCACAGACAATTTGGCCCTCTCTGCTTTCCTGCGGACTCCATCCTCAAAAGCACCTGTTTTCGCTTTAGGCATACTCCGGAACAAAAAAGACAAACGTCCAGCTTTTGCTGGCACAGCAAAGGTGCCAGCGGGGAAAAGTGATGCTGGTCCTCACTGCCTCCTGGAACCCCTTCAAATGTCCCAGACAATTTGGCCCTCTCTGCTTTCCTGCGGACTCCATCCTCAAAAGCACCTGTTTTCACTTTCGGCGCCCTCCGGACCAAAAAAGACAAACGTCCAGCTTTTGCTGCCACAGCAAAGGTGCCAGCGGGGAAAAGTGATGCTGGTCCTCACTGCCTCCTGGAACCCCTTCAAATGCCCCAGACACTTTGGCCCTCTCTGCTTTCCTGCGGACTCCAGCCTCAAAAGCACCTGTTTTCGCTTTCGGCGGTGTTTGGAGCAAAAAAGACAAACGTCCAGCTTTTGCTGCCACAGCAAAGGTGCCAGCGGGGAAAAGTGATGCTGGTCCTCACTGCCTCCTGGAACCTCTTCAAATGCCCCACACAATTTGGCCCTCTCTGCTTTCCTGCGGACTCCAGCCTCAAAAGCACCTGTTTTCTCTTTCGGCGCTGTTTGGAGCAAAAAAGACAAACGTCCAGCTTTTGCTGCCACAGCAAAGGTGCCAGCGGGGAAAAGTGATGCTG
Source organism: Vanellus vanellus (assembly GCF_965231255.1). Classification (NCBI taxonomy): domain Eukaryota; kingdom Metazoa; phylum Chordata; class Aves; order Charadriiformes; family Charadriidae; genus Vanellus; species Vanellus vanellus. Next base: position 111,153 of record NW_028128517.1, on the reverse strand, counting down.
GTCCTCACTGCCTCCTGGAACCCCTTCAAATGCCCCAGACAATTTGGCCCTCTCTGCTTTCCTGCGGACTCCATCCTCAAAAGCACCTGTTTTCGCTTTCGGCGCTGTTTGGAGCAAAAAAGACAAACGTCCAGCTTTTGCTGCCACAGCAAAGGTGCCAGCGGGGAAAAGTGATGCTGGTCCTCACTGCCTCATGGAACCCCTTCAAATGCCCCAGACAATTTGGCCCTCTCTGCTTTCCTGCGGACTCCAGCCTCAAAAGCACCTGCTTTCGCTTTCGGCGCTGTTTGGAGCAAAAAAGACAAACGTCCAGCTTTTGCTGCCACAGCAAAGGTGGCAGTGCGGAAAAGTGATGCTGGTCCTCACTGCCTCCTGGAACCCCTTCAAATGCCCCAGACAATTTGGCCCTCTCTGCTTTCCTGCGGACTCCAGCCTCAAAAGCACCTGTTTTCGCTTTAGGCAACCTCCGGAGCAAAAAAGAAAAACGTCCAGGTTTTGCTGCCACAGCAAAAGTGCCAGGAGGGAAAAGTGATGCTGGTCCTCACTGCCTCCTGGAACCCCTTCAAATGCCCCAGACAATTTGGCCCTCTCTGCTTTCCTGCGGACGCCATCCTCAAAAGCACCTGTTTTCGCTTTCGGCGCTGTTTGGAGCAAAAAAGACAAACGTCCAGCTTTTGCTGCCACAGCAAATGTGGCAGTGCGGAAAAGTGATGCTGGTCCTCACTGCCTCCTGGAACCCCTTCAAATGCCCTAGACAATTTGGCCCTCTCTGCTTTCCTGCGGACTCCATCCTCAAAAGCACCTGTTTTCGCTTTCGGCGCTGTTTGGAGCAAAACAGACAAACGTCCAGCTTTTGCTGCCACATCAAAGGTGGCAGCGGGGAAAATTGATGCTGGTCCTCACTGCCTCCTGGAACCCCTTCAAATGCCACAGACAATTTGGCCCTCTCTGCTTTCCTGCGGACTCCATCCTCAAAAGCACCTGTTTTCGCTTTAGGCATACTCCGGAGCAAAAAAGACAAATGTCCAGCTTTTGCTGGCACAGCAAAGGTGCCAGCGGGGAAAAGTGATGCTGGTCCTCACTGCCTCCTGGAACCCCTTCAAATGCCCCAGACAATTTGGCCCTCTCTGCTTTCCTGCAGACTCCATCCTCAAAAGCACCTGTTTTCAATTTCGGCACCCTCCGGAGCAAAAAAGACAAACGTCCAGCTTTTGCTGCCACAGCAAAGGTGGCTGCGGGGAAAAGTGATGCTGGTCCTCACTGCCTCCTGGAACCCCTTCAAATGCCCCAGACAATTTGGCCCTCTCTGCTTTCCTGCGGACTCCATCCTCAAAAGCACCTGCTTTCGCTTTAGGCATCCTCCGGAGCAAAAAAGACAAACATCCAGCTTTTGCTGCCACAGCAAAGGTGCCAGCGGGGAAAAGTGATGCTGGTCCTCACTGCCTCCTGGAACCCCTTCAAATGCCCCACACAATTTGGCCCTCTCTGCTTTCCTGCGGACTCCATCCTCAAAAGCACCTGTTTTCACTTTCGGCGCCCTCCGGAGCAAAAAAGACAAACGTCCAGCTTTTGCTGCCACAGCAAAGGTGCCAGCGGGGAAAAGTGATGCTGGTCCTCACTGCCTCCTGGAACCCCTTCAAATGCCCCAGACAATTTGGCCCTCTCTGCTTTCCTGCGGACTCCAGCCTCAAAAGCACCTGCTTTCGCTTTCGGCGCTGTTTGGAGCAAAAAAGACAAACGTCCAGCTTTTGCTGCCACAGCAAAGGTGGCAGTGCGGAAAAGTGATGCTGGTCCTCACTGCCTCCTGGAACCCCTTCAAATGCCCCAGACAATTTGGCCCTCTCTGCTTTCCTGTGGACTCCATCCTCAAAAGCACCTGTTTTCACTTTCGGCGCCCTCCGGAGCAAAAAAGACAAACGTCCAGCTTTTGCTGCCACAGCAAAGGTGCCAGCGGGGAAAAGTGATGCTGGTCCTCACTGCCTCCTGGAACCCCTTCAAATGCCCCAGACACTTTGGTCCTCTCTGCTTTCCTGCGGACTCCAGCCTCAAAAGCACCTGTTTTCGCTTTCGGCGGTGTTTGGAGCAAAAAAGACAAACGTCCAGCTTTTGCTGCCACAGCAAAGGTGCCAGCGGGGAAAAGTGATGCTGGTCCTCACTGCCTCCTGGAACCCCTTCAAATGCCCCAGACAATTTGGCCCTCTCTGCTTTCCTGCGGACTCCATCCTCAAAAGCACCTGTTTTCGCTTTCGGCGCTGTTTGGAGCAAAAAAGACAAACGTCCAGCTTTTGCTGCCACAGCAAAGGTGCCAGCAGGGAAAAGTGATGCTGGTCCTCACTGCCTCATGGAACCCCTTCAAATGCCCCAGACAATTTGGCCCTCTCTGCTTTCCTGCGGACTCCAGCCTCAAAAGCACCTGCTTTCGCTTTCGGCGCTGTTTGGAGCAAAAAAGACAAACGTCCAGCTTTTGCTGGCACAGCAAAGATGGCAGTGCGGAAAAGTGATGCTGGTCCTCACTGCCTCCTGGAACCCCTTCAAATGCCCCAGACAATTTGGCCCTCTCTGCTTTCCTGCGGACTCCATCCTCAAAAGCACCTGTTTTCGCTTTCGGCGCTGTTTGGAGCAAAACAGACAAACGTCCAGCTTTTGCTGCCACATCAAAGGTGGCAGCGGGGAAAATTGATGCTGGTCCTCACTGCCTCCTGGAACCCCTTCAAATGCCCCAGACAATTTGGCCCTCTCTGCTTTCCTGCGGACTCCATCCTCAAAAGCACCTGTTTTCGCTTTACGCATACTCCGGAGCAAAAAAGACAAACGTCCAGCTTTTGCTGGCACAGCAAAGGTGCCAGCGGGGAAAAGTGATGCTGGTCCTCACTGCCTCCTGGAACCCCTTCAAATGCCCCAGACAATTTGGCCCTCTCTGCTTTCCTGCAGACTCCATCCTCAAAAGCACCTGTTTTCAATTTCGGCGCCCTCCGGAGCAAAAAAGACAAACGTCCAGCTTTTGCTGCCACAGCAAAGGTGCCAGCGGGGAAAAGTGATGCTGGTCCTCACTGCCTCCTGGAACCCCTTCAAATGCCGCAGACAATTTGGCCCTCTCTGCTTTCCTGCGGACTCCATCCTCAAAAGCACCTGTTTTCGCTTTCGGCGGTGTTTGGAGCAAAAAAGACAAACGTCCAGCTTTTGCTGCCACAGCAAAGGTGCCAGCGGGGAAAAGTGATGCTGGTCCTCACTGCCTCCTGGAACCCCTTCAAATGCCCCAGACAATTTGGCCCTCTCTGCTTTCCTGCGGACTCCAGCCTCAAAAGCACCTGCTTTCGCTTTCGGCGCTGTTTGGAGCAAAAAAGACAAACGTCCAGCTTTTGCTGCCACAGCAAAGGTGGCAGTGCGGAAAAGTGATGCTGGTCCTCACTGCCTCCTGGAACCCCTTCAAATGCCCCAGACAATTTGGCCCTCTCTGCTTTCCTGCGGACTCCATCCTCAAAAGCACCTGTTTTCGCTTTCGGCGCTGTTTGGAGCAAAAAAGACAAACGTCCAGCTTTTGCTGCCACAGCAAAGGTGCCAGCGGGGAAAAGTGATGCTGGTCCTCACTGCCTCCTGGAACCCCTTCAAATGCCCCAGACACTTTGGTCCTCTCTGCTTTCCTGCGGACTCCAGCCTCAAAAGCACCTGTTTTCGCTTTCGGCGGTGTTTGGAGCAAAAAAGACAAACGTCCAGCTTTTGCTGCCACATCAAAGGTTCCAGCGGGGAAAAGTGATGCTGGTCCTCACTGCCTCCTGGAACCCCTTCAAATGCCCCAGACAATTTGGCCCTCTCTGCTTTCCTGCGGACTCCATCCTCAAAAGCACCTGTTTTCGCTTTCGGCGCCCTCCGGAGCAAAAAAGACAAACGTCCAGCTTTTGCTGCCACAGCAAAGGTGCCAGCGGGGAAAAGTGATGCTGGTCCTCACTGCCTCATGGAACCCCTTCAAATGCCCCAGACAATTTGGCCCTCTCTGCTTTCCTGCGGACTCCAGCCTCAAAAGCACCTGCTTTCGCTTTCGGCGCTGTTTGGAGCAAAAAAGACAAACGTCCAGCTTTTGCTGCCACAGCAAAGGTGGCAGTGCGGAAAAGTGATGCTGGTCCTCACTGCCTCCTGGAACCCCTTCAAATGCCCCAGACAATTTGGTCCTCTCTGCTTTCCTGCGGATTCCAGCTACAAAAGCACCTGTTTTCGCTTTCGGCGGTGTTTGGAGCAAAAAAGACAAACGTCCAGCTTTTGCTGCCACAGCAAAGGTGCCAGCGGGGAATAGTGATGCTGGTCCTCACTGCCTCCTGGAACCCCTTCAAATGCCCCAGACAATTTGGCCCTCTCTGCTTTCCTGCGGACTCCATCCTCAAAAGCACCTGCTTTCGCTTTAGGCATCCTCCGGAGCAAAAAAGACAAACATCCAGCTTTTGCTGCCACAGCAAAGGTGCCAGCGGGGAAAAGTGATGCTGGTCCTCACTGCCTCCTGGAACCCCTTCAAATGCCCCACACAATTTGGCCCTCTCTGCTTTCCTGCGGACTCCATCCTCAAAAGCACCTGTTTTCACTTTCGGCGCCCTCCGGAGCAAAAAAGACAAACGTCCAGCTTTTGCTGCCACAGCAAAGGTGCCAGCGGGGAAAAGTGATGCTGGTCCTCACTGCCTCCTGGAACCCCTTCAAATGCCCCAGACAATTTGGCCCTCTCTGCTTTCCTGCGGACTCCAGCCTCAAAAGCACCTGCTTTCGCTTTCGGCGCTGTTTGGAGCAAAAAAGACAAACGTCCAGCTTTTGCTGCCACAGCAAAGGTGGCAGTGCGGAAAAGTGATGCTGGTCCTCACTGCCTCCTGGAACCCCTTCAAATGCCCCAGACAATTTGGCCCTCTCTGCTTTCCTGCGGACTCCATCCTCAAAAGCACCTGTTTTCACTTTCGGCGCCCTCCGGAGCAAAAAAGACAAACGTCCAGCTTTTGCTGCCACAGCAAAGGTGCCAGCGGGGAAAAGTGATGCTGGTCCTCACTGCCTCCTGGAACCCCTTCAAATGCCCCAGACACTTTGGTCCTCTCTGCTTTCCTGCGGACTCCAGCCTCAAAAGCACCTGTTTTCGCTTTCGGCGGTGTTTGGAGCAAAAAAGACAAACGTCCAGCTTTTGCTGCCACAGCAAAGGTGCCAGCGGGGAAAAGTGATGCTGGTCCTCACTGCCTCCTGGAACCCCTTCAAATGCCCCAGACAATTTGGCCCTCTCTGCTTTCCTGCGGACTCCATCCTCAAAAGCACCTGTTTTCGCTTTCGGCGCTGTTTGGAGCAAAAAAGACAAACGTCCAGCTTTTGCTGGCACAGCAAAGGTGGCAGTGCGGAAAAGTGATGCTGGTCCTCACTGCCTCCTGGAACCCCTTCAAATGCCCCAGACAATTTGGCCCTCTCTGCTTTCCTGCGGACTCCATCCTCAAAAGCACCTGTTTTCGCTTTCGGCGGTGTTTGGAGCAAAACAGACAAACGTCCAGCTTTTGCTGCCACATCAAAGGTGGCAGCGGGGAAAATTGATGCTGGTCCTCACTGCCTCCTGGAACCCCTTCAAATGCCCCAGACAATTTGGCCCTCTCTGCTTTCCTGCGGACTCCATCCTCAAAAGCACCTGTTTTCGCTTTACGCATACTCCGGAGCAAAAAAGACAAACGTCCAGCTTTTGCTGGCACAGCAAAGGTGCCAGCGGGGAAAAGTGATGCTGGTCCTCACTGCCTCCTGGAACCCCTTCAAATGCCCCAGACAATTTGGCCCTCTCTGCTTTCCTGCAGACTCCATCCTCAAAAGCACCTGTTTTCAATTTCGGCGCCCTCCGGAGCAAAAAAGACAAACGTCCAGCTTTTGCTGCCACAGCAAAGGTGCCAGCGGGGAAAAGTGATGCTGGTCCTCACTGCCTCCTGGAACCCCTTCAAATGCCCCAGACAATTTGGCCCTCTCTGCTTTCCTGCGGACTCCATCCTCAAAAGCACCTGTTTTCGCTTTCGGCGGTGTTAGGAGCAAAAAAGACAAACGTCCAGCTTTTGCTGCCACAGCAAAGGTGGCAGCGGGGAAAAGTGATGCTGGTCCTCACTGCCTCCTGGAACCCCTTCAAATGCCCTAGACAATTTGGCCCTCTCTGCTTTCCTGCGGACTCCATCCTCAAAAGCACCTGCTTTCGCTTTAGGCATCCTCCGGATCAAAAAAGACAAACATCCAGCTTTTGCTGCCACAGCAAAGGTGCCAGCGGGGAAAAGTGATGCTGGTCCTCACTGCCTCCTGGAACCCCTTCAAATGCCCCAGACAATTTGGCCCTCTCTGCTTTCCTGCGGACTCCATCCTCAAAAGCACCTGTTTTCACTTTCGGCGCCCTCCGGAGCAAAAAAGACAAACGTCCAGCTTTTGCTGCCACAGCAAAGGTGCCAGCGGGGAAAAGTGATGCTGGTCCTCACTGCCTCCTGGAACCCCTTCAAATGCCCCAGACAATTTGGCCCTCTCTGCTTTCCTGCGGACTCCAGCCTCAAAAGCACCTGCTTTCGCTTTCGGCGCTGTTTGGAGCAAAAAAGACAAACGTCCAGCTTTTGCTGCCACAGCAAAGGTGGCAGTGCGGAAAAGTGATGCTGGTCCTCACTGCCTCCTGGAACCCCTTCAAATGCCCCAGACAATTTGGCCCTCTCTGCTTTCCTGCGGACTCCATCCTCAAAAGCACCTGTTTTCACTTTCGGCGCCCTCCGGAGCAAAAAAGACAAACGTCCAGCTTTTGCTGCCACAGCAAAGGTGCCAGCGGGGAAAAGTGATGCTGGTCCTCACTGCCTCCTGGAACCCCTTCAAATGCCCCAGACACTTTGGTCCTCTCTGCTTTCCTGCGGACTCCAGCCTCAAAAGCACCTGTTTTCGCTTTCGGCGGTGTTTGGAGCAAAAAAGACAAACGTCCAGCTTTTGCTGCCACAGCAAAGGTGCCAGCGGGGAAAAGTGATGCTGGTCCTCACTGCCTCCTGGAACCCCTTCAAATGCCCCAGACAATTTGGCCCTCTCTGCTTTCCTGCGGACTCCATCCTCAAAAGCACCTGTTTTCGCTTTCGGCGCTGTTTGGAGCAAAAAAGACAAACGTCCAGCTTTTGCTGCCACAGCAAAGGTGCCAGCAGGGAAAAGTGATGCTGGTCCTCACTGCCTCATGGAACCCCTTCAAATGCCCCAGACAATTTGGCCCTCTCTGCTTTCCTGCGGACTCCAGCCTCAAAAGCACCTGCTTTCGCTTTCGGCGCTGTTTGGAGCAAAAAAGACAAACGTCCAGCTTTTGCTGCCACAGCAAAGGTGGCAGCGGGGAAAAGTGATGCTGGTCCTCACTGCCTCCTGGAACCCCTTCAAATGCCCCAGACAATTTGGTCCTCTCTGCTTTCCTGCGGATTCCAGCTACAAAAGCACCTGTTTTCGCTTTCGGCGGTGTTTGGAGCAAAAAAGACAAACGTCCAGCTTTTGCTGCCACAGCAAAGGTGCCAGCGGGGAATAGTGATGCTGGTCCTCACTGCCTCCTGGAACCCCTTCAAATGCCCCAGACAATTTGGCCCTCTCTGCTTTCCTGCGGACTCCATCCTCAAAAGCACCTGTTTTCGCTTTAGGCATCCTCCGGAGCAAAAAAGACAAACGTCCAGTTTTTGCTGCCACAGCAAAAGTGCCAGGAGGGAAAAGTGATGCTGGTCCTCACTGCCTCCTGGAACCCCTTCAAATGCCCCAGACAATTTGGCCCTCTCTGCTTTCCTGCGGACTCCATCCTCAAAAGCACCTGTTTTCGCTTTCGGCGCTGTTTGGAGCAAAAAAGACAAACGTCCAGCTTTTGCTGGCACAGCAAAGGTGGCAGTGCGGAAAAGTGATGCTGGTCCTCACTGCCTCCTGGAACCCCTTCAAATGCCCCAGACAATTTGGCCCTCTCTGCTTTCCTGCGGACTCCATCCTCAAAAGCACCTGTTTTCGCTTTCGGCGCTGTTTGGAGCAAAAAAGACAAACGTCCAGCTTTTGCTGCCACATCAAAGGTGGCAGCGGGGAAAATTGATGCTGGTCCTCACTGCCTCCTGGAACCCCTTCAAATGCCCCAGACAATTTGGCCCTCTCTGCTTTCCTGCGGACTCCATCCTCAAAAGCACCTGTATTCGCTTTACGCATACTCCGGAGCAAAAAAGACAAACGTCCAGCTTTTGCTGGCACAGCAAAGGTGCCAGCGGGGAAAAGTGATGCTGGTCCTCACTGCCTCCTGGAACCCCTTCAAATGCCCCAGACAATTTGGCCCTCTCTGCTTTCCTGCAGACTCCATCCTCAAAAGCACCTGTTTTCAATTTCGGCGCCCTCCGGAGCAAAAAAGACAAACGTCCAGCTTTTGCTGGCACAGCAAAGGTGCCAGCGGGGAAAAGTGATGCTGGTCCTCTCTGCCTCCTGGAACCCCTTCAAATGCCCCAGACAATTTGGCCCTCTCTGCTTTCCTGCGGACTCCATCCTCAAAAGCACCTGTTTTCGCTTTCGGCGGTGTTTGGAGCAAAAAAGACAAACGTCCAGCTTTTGCTGCCACAGCAAAGGTGCCAGCGGGGAAAAGTGATGCTGGTCCTCACTGCCTCCTGGAACCCCTTCAAATGCCCCAGACAATTTGGCCCTCTCTGCTTTCCTGCGGACTCCATCCTCAAAAGCACCTGTTTTCGCTTTCGGCGCTGTTTGGAGCAAAAAAGACAAACGTCCAGCTTTTGCTGCCACAGCAAAGGTGCCAGCGGGGAAAAGTGATGCTGGTCCTCACTGCCTCATGGAACCCCTTCAAATGCCCCAGACAATTTGGCCCTCTCTGCTTTCCTGCGGACTCCAGCATCAAAAGCACCTGTTTTCACTTTCGGCGCCCTCCGGAGCAAAAAAGACAAACGTCCAGCTTTTGCTGCCACAGCAAAGGTGCCAGCAGGGAAAAGTGATGCTGGTCCTCACTGCCTCATGGAACCCCTTCAAATGCCCCAGACAATTTGGCCCTCTCTGCTTTCCTGCGGACTCCAGCCTCAAAAGCACCTGTTTTCGCTTTCGGCGCTGTTTGGAGCAAAAAAGACAAACGTCCAGCTTTTGCTGCCACAGCAAAGGTGCCAGCGGGGAAAAGTGATGCTGGTCCTCACTGCCTCCTGGAACCCCTTCAAATGCCCCAGACAATTTGGCCCTCTCTGCTTTCCTGCGGACTCCATCCTCAAAAGCACCTGTTTTCGCTTTCGGCGCTGTTTGGAGCAAAAAAGACAAACGTCCAGCTTTTGCTGCCACAGCAAAGGTGCCAGCAGGGAAAAGTGATGCTGGTCCTCACTGCCTCCTGGAACCCCTTCAAATGCCCCAGACACTTTGGTCCTCTCTGCTTTCCTGCGGACTCCAGCCTCAAAAGCACCTGTTTTTGCTTTCGGCGGTGTTTGGAGCAAAAAAGACAAACGTCCAGCTTTTGCTGCCACAGCGAAGGTGCCAGCGGGGAAAAGTGATGCTGGTCCTCACTGCCTCCTGGAACCCCTTCAAATGCCCCAGACAATTTGGCCCTCTCTGCTTTCCTGCGGACTCCAGCCTCAAAAGCACCTGTTTTAGCTTTAGGCATACTCCGGAGCAAAAAAGACAAACGTCCAGCTTTTGCTGGCACAGCAAAGGTGGCAGTGCGGAAAAGTGATGCTGGTCCTCACTGCCTCCTGGAACCCCTTCAAATGCCCCAGACAATTTGGCCCTCTCTGCTTTCCTGCGGACTCCATCCTCAAAAGCACCTGTTTTCGCTTTCGGCGCCCTCCGGAGCAAAAAAGACAAACGTCCAGCTTTTGCTGGCACAGCAAAGGTGCCAGCGGGGAAAAGTGATGCTGGTCCTCACTGCCTCCTGGAACCCCTTCAAATGCCCCAGACAATTTGGCCCTCTCTGCTTTCCTGCGGACTCCATCCTCAAAAGCACCTGTTTTCGCTTTCGGCGCTGTTTGGAGCAAAAAAGACAAACGTCCAGCATTTGCTTCCACAGCAAAGGTGCAAGCGGGAAAAAGTGATGCTGGTCCTCACTGCCTCCTGGAACCCCTTCAAGTGCCCCAGACAATTTGGCCCTCTCTGCTTTCCTGCGGACTCCATCCTCAAAAGCACCTGTTTTCACTTTCGGCGGTGTTTGGAGCAAAAAAGACAAACGTCCAGCTTTTGCTGCCACAGCAAAGGTGCCAGCAGGGAAAAGTGATGCTGGTCCTCACTGCCTCATGGAACCCCTTCAAATGCCCCAGACAATTTGGCCCTCTCTGCTTTCCTGCGGACTCCAGCCTCAAAAGCACCTGTTTTCGCTTTCGGCGGTGTTTGGAGCAAAAAAGACAAACGTCCAGCTTTTGCTGCCACAGCAAAGGTGACAGTGCGGAAAAGTGATGCTGGTCCTCACTGCCTCCTGGAACCCCTTCAAATGCCCCAGACAATTTGGCCCTCTCTGCTTTCCTGCGGACTCCATCCTCAAAAGCACCTGTTTTCACTTTCGGCGCCCTCCGGAGCAAAAAAGACAAACGTCCAGCTTTTGCTGCCACAGCAAAGGTGCCAGCGGGGAAAAGTGATGCTGGTCCTCACTGCCTCCTGGAACCCCTTCAAATGCCCCAGACAATTTGGCCCTCTCTGCTTTCCTGCGGACTCCATCCTCAAAAGCACCTGCCTTCGCTTTCGGCGCTGTTTGGAGCAAAAAAGACAAACGTCCAGCTTTTGCTGCCACAGCAAAGGTGGCAGTGGGGAAAAGTGATGCTGGTCCTCACTGCCTCCTGGAACCCCTTCAAATGCCCCAGACAATTTGGCCCTCTCTGCTTTCCTGCGGACTCCATCCTCAAAAGCACCTGTTTTCACTTTGGGCGCCCTCCGGAGAAAAAAAGACAAACGTCCAGCTTTTGCTGCCACAGCAAAGGTGCCAGCGGGGAAAAGTGATGCTGGTCCTCACTGCCTCCTGGAACCCCTTCAAATGCCCCAGACACTTTGGTCCTCTCTGCTTTCCTGCGGACTCCAGCCTCAAAAGCACCTGTTTTCGCTTTCGGCGGTGTTTGGAGCAAAAAAGACAAACGTCCAGCTTTTGCTGCCACAGCAAAGGTGCCAGCGGGGAAAAGTGATGCTGGTCCTCACTGCCTCCTGGAACCCCTTCAAATGCCCCAGACAATTTGGCCCTCTCTGCTTTCCTGCGGACTCCATCCTCAAAAGCACCTGTTTTCGCTTTCGGCGCTGTTTGGAGCAAAAAAGACAAACGTCCAGCTTTTGCTGCCACAGCAAAGGTGCCAGCGGGGAAAAGTGATGCTGGTCCTCACTGCCTCCTGGAACCCCTTCAAATGCCCCAGACAATTTGGCCCTCTCTGCTTTCCTGCGGACTCCATCCTCAAAAGCACCTGTTTTCGCTTTCGGCGGTGTTTGGAGCAAAAAAGACAAACGTCCAGCTTTTGCTGCCAAAGCAAAGGTGGCAGTGGGGAAAAGTGATGCTGGTCCTCACTGCCTCCTGGAACCCCTTCAAATGCCCCAGACAATTTGGCCCTCTCTGCTTTCCTGCGGACTCCATCCTCAAAAGCACCTGTTTTCGCTTTCGGCGGTGTTTGGAGCAAAAAAGACAAACGTCCAGCTTTTGCTGCCACAGCAAAGGTGCCAGCGGGGAAAAGTGATGCTGGTCCTCACTGCCTCCTGGAACCCCTTCAAATGCCCCAGACAATTTGGCCCTCTCTGCTTTCCTGCGGACTCCAGCCTCAAAAGCACCTGTTTTCGCTTTCGGCGCTGTTTGGAGCAAAAAAGACAAACGTCCAGCTTTTGCTGCCACAGCAAAGGTGCCAGCAGGGAAAAGTGATGCTGGTCCTCACTGCCTCATGGAACCCCTTCAAATGCCCCAGACAATTTGGCCCTCTCTGCTTTCCTGCGGACTCCAGCCTCAAAAGCACCTGCTTTCGCTTTCGGCGGTGTTTGGAGCAAAACAGACAAACGTCCAGCTTTTGCTGCCACAGCAAAGGTGGCAGTGCGGAAAAGTGATGCTGGTCCTCACTGCCTCCTGGAACCCCTTCAAATGCCCCAGACAATTTGGCCCTCTCTGCTTTCCTGCGGACTCCATCCTCAAAAGCACCTGTTTTCACTTTCGGCGCCCTCCGGAGCAAAAAAGACAAACGTCCAGCTTTTGCTGCCACAGCAAAGGTGCCAGCGGGGAAAAGTGATGCTGGTCCTCACTGCCTCCTGGAACCCCTTCAAATGCCCCAGACAATTTGGCCCTCTCTGCTTTCCTGCGGACTCCATCCTCAAAAGCACCTGTTTTCGCTTTCGGCGCTGTTTGGAGCAAAAAAGACAAACGTCCAGCTTTTGCTGCCACAGCAAAGGTGCCAGCGGGGAAAAGTGATGCTGGTCCTCACTGCCTCCTGGAACCCCTTCAAATGCCCCAGACAATTTGGCCCTCTCTGCTTTCCTGCGGACTCCATCCTCAAAAGCACCTGTTTTCGCTTTCGGCGCTGTTTGGAGCAAAAAAGACAAACGTCCAGCTTTTGCTGCCACAGCAAAGGTGCCAGCAGGGAAAAGTGATGCTGGTCCTCACTGCCTCCTGGAACCCCTTCAAATGCCCCAGACAATTTGGCCCTCTCTGCTTTCCTGCGGACTCCAGCCTCAAAAGCACCTGCTTTCGCTTTCGGCGCTGTTTGGAGCAAAAAAGACAAACGTCCAGCTTTTGCTGCCACAGCAAAGGTGGCAGTGCGGAAAAGTGATGCTGATCCTCACTGCCTCCTGGAACCCCTTCAAATGCCCCAGACAATTTGGCCCTCTCTGCTTTCCTGCGGACTCCATCCTCAAAAGCACCTGTTTTCGCTTTCGGCGCTCTCCGGAGCAAAAAAGACAAACGTCCAGCTTTTGCTGCCACAGCAAAGGTGCCAGCGGGGAAAAGTGATGCTGGTCCTCACTGCCTCCTGGAACCCCTTCAAATGCCCCAGACAATTTGGCCCTCTCTGCTTTCCTGCGGACTCCATCCTCAAAAGCACCTGTTTTCGCTTTCGGCGCTGTTTGGAGCAAAAAAGACAAACGTCCAGCATTTGCTTCCACAGCAAAGGTGCAAGCGGGAAAAAGTGATGCTGGTCCTCACTGCCTCCTGGAACCCCTTCAAATGCCCCAGACAATTTGGCCCTCTCTGCTTTCCTGCGGACTCCATCCTCAAAAGCACCTGTTTTCACTTTCGGCGCCCTCCGGAGCAAAAAAGACAAACGTCCAGCTTTTGCTGCCACAGCAAAGGTGCCAGCAGGGAAAAGTGATGCTGGTCCTCACTGCCTCATGGAACCCCTTCAAATGCCCCAGACAATTTGGCCCTCTCTGCTTTCCTGCGGACTCCAGCCTCAAAAGCACCTGTTTTCGCTTTCGGCGCTGTTTGGAGCAAAAAAGACAAACGTCCAGCTTTTGCTGCCACAGCAAAGGTGGCAGTGCGGAAAAGTGATGCTGGTCCTCACTGCCTCCTGGAACCCCTTCAAATGCCCCAGACAATTTGGCCCTCTCTGCTTTCCTGCGGACTCCATCCTCAAAAGCACCTGTTTTCGCTTTCGGCGCTGTTTGGAGCAAAAAAGACAAACGTCCAGCTTTTGCTGCCACAGCAAAGGTGCCAGCGGGGAAAAGTGATGCTGGTCCTCACTGCCTCCTGGAACCCCTTCAAATGCCCCAGACAATTTGGCCCTCTCTGCTTTCCTGCGGACTCCATCCTCAAAAGCACCTGTTTTCACTTTCGGCGCCCTCCGGAGCAAAAAAGACAAACGTCCAGCTTTTGCTGCCACAGCAAAGGTGCCAGCGGGGAAAAGTGATGCTGGTCCTCACTGCCTCCTGGAACCCCTTCAAATGCCCCAGACAATTTGGCCCTCTCTGCTTTCCTGCGGACTCCATCCTCAAAAGCACCTGCTTTCGCTTTCGGCGCTGTTTGGAGCAAAAAAGACAAACGTCCAGCTTTTGCTGGCACAGCAAAGGTGGCAGTGCGGAAAAGTGATGCTGGTCCTCACTGCCTCCTGGAACCCCGTCAAATGCCCCAGACAATTTGGCCCTCTCTGCTTTCCTGCGGACTCCATCCTCAAAAGCACCTGTTTTCACTTTCGGCGCCCTCCGGAGCAAAAAAGACAAACGTCCAGCTTTTGCTGCGACAGCAAAGGTGCCAGCGGGGAAAAGTGATGCTGGTCCTCACTGCCTCCTGGAACCCCTTCAAATGCCCCAGACACTTCGGTCCTCTCTGCTTTCCTGCGGACTCCAGCCTCAAAAGCACCTGTTTTCGCTTTCGGCGGTGTTTGGAGCAAAAAAGACAAACGTCCAGCTTTTGCTGCCACAGCAAAGGTGCCAGCGGGGAAAAGTGATCCTGGTCCTCACTGCCTCCTGGAACCCCTTCAAATGCCCCAGACAATTTGGCCCTCTCTGCTTTCCTGCGGACTCCATCCTCAAAAGCACCTGTTTTCGCTTTCGGCGCCCTCCGGAGCAAAAAAGACAAACGTCCAGCTTTTGCTGCCACAGCAAAGGTGCCAGCGGGGAAAAGTGATGCTGGTCCTCACTGCCTCCTGGAACCCCTTCAAATGCCCCAGACAATTTGGCCCTCTCTGCTTTCCTGCGGACTCCATCCTCAAAAGCACCTGTTTTCGCTTTCGGCGGTGTTTGGAGCAAAAAAGACAAACGTCCAGCTTTTGCTGCCAAAGCAAAGGTGGCAGTGGGGAAAAGTGATGCTGGTCCTCACTGCCTCCTGGAACCCCTTCAAATGCCCCAGACAATTTGGCCCTCTCTGCTTTCCTGCGGACTCCATCCTCAAAAGCACCTGTTTTCGCTTTCGGCGGTGTTTGGAGCAAAAAAGACAAACGTCCAGCATTTGCTGCCACAGCAAAGGTGCCAGCGGGGAAAAGTGATGCTGGTCCTCACTGCCTCCTGGAACCCCTTCAAATGCCCCAGACAATTTGGCCCTCTCTGCTTTCCTGCGGACTCCAGCCTCAAAAGCACCTGTTTTCGCTTTCGGCGCTGTTTGGAGCAAAAAAGACAAACGTCCAGCTTTTTATGCCACAGCAAAGGTGCCAGCAGGGAAAAGTGATGCTGGTCCTCACTGCCTCATGGAACCCCTTCAAATGCCCCAGACAATTTGGCCCTCTCTGCTTTCCTGCGGACTCCAGCCTCAAAAGCACCTGCTTTCGCTTTCGGCGCTGTTTGGAGCAAAAAAGACAAACGTCCAGCTTTTGCTGCCACAGCAAAGGTGGCAGTGCGGAAAAGTGATGCTGGTCCTCACTGCCTCCTGGAACCCCTTCAAATGCCCCAGACAATTTGGCCCTCTCTGCTTTCCTGCGGACTCCATCCTCAAAAGCACCTGTTTTCACTTTCGGCGCCCTCCGGAGCAAAAAAGACAAACGTCCAGCTTTTGCTGCCACAGCAAAGGTGCCAGCGGGGAAAAGTGATGCTGGTCCTCACTGCCTCCTGGAACCCCTTCAAATGCCCCAGATAATTTGGCCCTCTCTGCTTTCCTGCGGACTCCATCCTCAAAAGCACCTGTTTTCGCTTTCGGCGCTGTTTGGAGTTAAAAAGACAAACGTCCAGCTTTTGCTGCCACAGCAAAGGTGCCAGCGGGGAAAAGTGATGCTGGTCCTCACTGCCTCCTGGAACCCCTTCAAATGCCCCAGACAATTTGGCCCTCTCTGCTTTCCTGCGGACTCCAGCCTCAAAAGCACCTGTTTTCACTTTCGGCGCCCTCCGGAGCAAAAAAGACAAACGTCCAGCTTTTGCTGCCACAGCAAAGGTGCCAGCGGGGAAAAGTGATGCTGGTCCTCACTGCCTCCTGGAACCCCTTCAAATGCCCCAGACAATTTGGCCCTCTCTGCTTTCCTGCGGACTCCATCCTCAAAAGCACCTGTTTTCACTTTCGGCGCCCTCCGGAGCAAAAAAGACAAACGTCCAGCTTTTGCTGCCACAGCAAAGGTGCCAGCGGGGAAAAGTGATGCTGGTCCTCACTGCCTCCTGGAACCCCTTCAAATGCCCCAGACAATTTGGCCCTCTCTGCTTTCCTGCGGACTCCATCCTCAAAAGCACCTGCTTTCGCTTTCGGCGCTGTTTGGAACAAAAAAGACAAACGTCCAGCTTTTGCTGGCACAGCAAAGGTGGCAGTGCGGAAAAGTGATGCTGGTCCTCACTGCCTCCTGGAACCCCTTCAAATGCCCCAGACAATTTGGCCCTCTCTACTTTCCTGCGGACTGCATCCTCAAAAGCACCTGTTTTCACTTTCGGCGCCCTCCGGAGCAAAAAAGACAAACGTCCAGCTTTTGCTGCCACAGCAAAGGTGCCAGCGGGGAAAAGTGATGCTGGTCCTCACTGCCTCCTGGAACCCCTTCAAATGCCCCAGACAATTTGGCCCTCTCTGCTTTCCTGCGGACTCCATCCTCAAAAGCACCTGTTTTCGCTTTCGGCGCTGTTTGGAGCAAAAAAGACAAACGTCCAGCTTTTACTGCCACAGCAAAGGTGCCAGCAGGGAAAAGTGATGCTGGTCCTCACTGCCTCCTGGAACCCCTTCAAATGCCCCAGACAATTTGGCCCTCTCTGCTTTCCTGCGGACTCCATCCTCAAAAGCACCTGTTTTCGCTTTCGGCGGTGTTTGGAGCAAAAAAGACAAACGTCCAGCTTTTGCTGCCAAAGCAAAGGTGGCAGTGGGGAAAAGTGATGCTGGTCCTCACTGCCTCCTGGAACCCCTTCAAATGCCCCAGACAATTTGGCCCTCTCTGCTTTCCTGCGGACTCCATCCTCAAAAGCACCTGTTTTCGCTTTCGGCGGTGTTTGGAGCAAAAAAGACAAACGTCCAGCATTTGCTGCCACAGCAAAGATGCCAGCGGGGAAAAGTGATGCTGGTCCTCACTGCCTCCTGGAACCCCTTCAAATGCCCCAGACAATTTGGCCCTCTCTGCTTTCCTGCGGACTCCAGCCTCAAAAGCACCTGTTTTCGCTTTCGGCGCTGTTTGGAGCAAAAAAGACAAACGTCCAGCTTTTGCTGCCACAGCAAAGGTGCCAGCAGGGAAAAGTGATGCTGGTCCTCACTGCCTCCTGGAACCCCTTCAAATGCCCCAGACAATTTGGCCCTCTCTGCTTTCCTGCGGACTCCAGCCTCAAAAGCACCTGCTTTCGCTTTCGGCGCTGTTTGGAGCAAAAAAGACAAACGTCCAGCTTTTGCTGCCACAGCAAAGGGGGCAGTGGGGAAAAGTGATGCTGGTCCTCACTGCCTCCTGGAACCCCTTCAAATGCCCCAGACAATTTGGCCCTCTCTGCTTTCCTGCGGACTCCATCCTCAAAAGCACCTGTTTTCACTTTCGGCGCCCTCCGGAGCAAAAAAGACAAACGTCCAGCTTTTGCTGCCACAGCAAAGGTGCCAGCGGGGAAAAGTGATGCTGGTCCTCACTGCCTCCTGGAACCCCTTCAAATGCCCCAGACAATTTGGCCCTCTCTGCTTTCCTGCGGACTCCATCCTCAAAAGCACCTGTTTTCGCTTTCGGCGCTGTTTGGAGTTAAAAAGACAAACGTCCAGCTTTTGCTGCCACAGCAAAGGTGCCAGCGGGGAAAAGTGATGCTGGTCCTCACTGCCTCCTGGAACCCCTTCAAATGCCCCAGACAATTTGGCCCTCTCTGCTTTCCTGCGGACTCCAGCCTCAAAAGCACCTGTTTTCACTTTCGGCGCCCTCCGGAGCAAAAAAGACAAACGTCCAGCTTTTGCTGCCACAGCAAAGGTGCCAGCGGGGAAAAGTGATGCTGGTCCTCACTGCCTCCTGGAACCCCTTCAAATGCCCCAGACAATTTGGCCCTCTCTGCTTTCCTGCGGACTCCATCCTCAAAAGCACCTGTTTTCACTTTCGGCGCCCTCCGGAGCAAAAAAGACAAACGTCCAGCTTTTGCTGCCACAGCAAAGGTGGAAGTGGGGAAAAGTGATGCTGGTCCTCACTGCCTCCTGGAACCCCTTCAAATGCCCCAGACAATTTGGCCCTCTCTGCTTTCCTGCGGACTCCATCCTCAAAAGCACCTGCTTTCGCTTTCGGCGCTGTTTGGAACAAAAAAGACAAACGTCCAGCTTTTGCTGCCACAGCAAAGGTGGCAGTGCGGAAAAGTGATGCTGGTCCTCACTGCCTCCTGGAACCCCTTCAAATGCCCCAGACAATTTGGCCCTCTCTACTTTCCTGCGGACTGCATCCTCAAAAGCACCTGTTTTCACTTTCGGCGCCCTCCGGAGCAAAAAAGACAAACGTCCAGCTTTTGCTGCCACAGCAAAGGTGCCAGCGGGGAAAAGTGATGCTGGTCCTCACTGCCTCCTGGAACCCCTTCAAATGCCCCAGACAATTTGGCCCTCTCTGCTTTCCTGCGGACTCCATCCTCAAAAGCACCTGTTTTCGCTTTCGGCGGTGTTTGGAGCAAAAAAGACAAACGTCCAGCTTTTGCTGCCACAGCAAAGGTGCCAGCGGGGAAAAGTGATGCTGGTCCTCACTGCCTCCTGGAACCCCTACAAATGCCCCAGACAATTTGGCCCTCTCTGCTTTCCTGCGGACTCCATCCTCAAAAGCACCTGTTTTCGTTTTCGGCGGTGTTTGGAGCAAAAAAGACAAACGTCCAGCTTTTGCTGCCACAGCAAAGGTGCCAGCGGGGAAAAGTGATGCTGGTCCTCACTGCCTCCTGGAACCCCTTCAAATGCCCCAGACAATTTGGCCCTCTCTGCTTTCCTGCGGACTCCATCCTCAAAAGCACCTGTTTTCACTTTCGGCGCCCTCCGGAGCAAAAAAGACAAACGTCCAGCTTTTGCTGCCACAGCAAAGGTGCCAGCGGGGAAAAGTGATGCTGGTCCTCACTGCCTCCTGGAACCCCTTCAAATGCCCCACACAATTTGGCCCTCTCTGCTTTCCTGCGGACTCCATCCTCAAAAGCACCTGTTTTCGCTTTAGGCATCCTCCGGAGCAACAAAGACAAACGTCCAGGTTTGCTGCCACAGCAAAAGTGCCAGCGGGGAAAAGTGATGCTGGTCCTCACTGCCTCCTGGAACCCCTTCAAATGCCCCAGACAATTTGGCCCTCTCTGCTTTCCTGCGGACTCCATCCTCAAAAGCACCTGTTTTCGCTTTCGGCGCTGTTTGGAGCAAAAAAGACAAACATCCAGCTTTTGCTGCCACATCAAAGGTGGCAGCGGGGAAAATTGATGCTGGTCCTCACTGCCTCCTGGAACCCCTTCAAATGCCCCAGACAATTTGGCCCTCTCTACTTTCCTGCGGACTCCATCCGCAAAAGCACCTGTTTTCGCTTTAGGCATCCTCCGGAGCAAAAAAGACAAACGTCCAGCTTTTGCTGCCACAGCAAAGGTGGCAGTGCGGAAAAGTGATGCTGGTCCTCACTGCCTCCTGGAACCCCTTCAAATGCCCCAGACAATTTGGCCCTCTCTGCTTTCCTGCGGACTCCATCCTCAAAAGCACCTGTTTTCACTTTCGGCGCCCTCCGGAGCAAAAAAGACAAACGTCCAGCTTTTGCTGCCACAGCAAAGGTGCCAGCGGGGAAAAGTGATGCTGGTCCTCACTGCCTCCTGGAACCCCTTCAAATGCCCCAGACACTTTGGTCCTCTCTGCTTTCCTGCGGACTCCATCCTAAAAAGCACCTGTTTTCGCTTTCGGCGCTGTTTGGAGCAAAAAAGACAAACGTCCAGCTTTTGCTGCCACAGCAAAGGTGCCAGCGGGGAAAAGTGATGCTGGTCCTCACTGCCTCCTGGAACCCCTTCAAATGCCCCAGACAATTTGGCCCTCTCTGCTTTCCTGCGGACTCCATCCTCAAAAGCACCTGTTTTCACTTTCGGCGCCCTCCGGAGCAAAAAAGACAAACGTCCAGCTTTTGCTGCCACAGCAAAGGTGCCAGCGGGGAAAAGTGATGCTGGTCCTCACTGCCTCCTGGAACCCCTTCAAATGCCCCAGACAATTTGGCCCTCTCTGCTTTCCTGCGGACTCCATCCTCAAAAGCACCTGCTTTCGCTTTCGGCGCTGTTTGGAGCAAAAAAGACAAACGTCCAGCTTTTGCTGCCACAGCAAAGGTGGCAGTGCGGAAAAGTGATGCTGGTCCTCACTGCCTCCTGGAACCCCTTCAAATGCCCCAGACAATTTGGCCCTCTCTGCTTTCCTGCGGACTCCATCCTCAAAAGCACCTGTTTTCGCTTTCGGCGCTGTTTGGAGCAAAAAAGACAAACGTCCAGCATTTGCTGCCACAGCAAAGGTGCCAGCGGGGAAAAGTGATGCTGGTCGTCACTGCCTCCTGGAACCCCTTCAAATGCCCCAGACAATTTGGCCCTCTCTGCTTTCCTGCGGACTCCAGCCTCAAAAGCACCTGTTTTCGCTTTCGGCGCTGTTTGGAGCAAAAAAGACAAACGTCCAGCTTTTGCTGCCACAGCAAAGGTGCCAGCAGGGAAAAGTGATGCTGGTCCTCACTGCCTCATGGAACCCCTTCAAATGCCCCAGACAATTTGGCCCTCTCTGCTTTCCTGCGGACTCCAGCATCAAAAGCACCTGTTTTCACTTTCGGCGCCCTCCGGAGCAAAAAAGACAAACGTCCAGCTTTTGCTGCCACAGCAAAGGTGCCAGCGGGGAAAAGTGATGCTGGTCCTCACTGCCTCCTGGAACCCCTTCAAATGCCCCAGACAATTTGGCCCTCTCTGCTTTCCTGCGGACTCCATCCTCAAAAGCACCTGTTTTCACTTTCGGCGCCCTCCGGAGCAAAAAAGACAAACGTCCAGCTTTTGCTGCCACAGCAAAGGTGCCAGCGGGGAAAAGTGATGCTGGTCCTCACTGCCTCCTGGAACCCCTTCAAATGCCCCAGACAATTTGGCCCTCTCTGCTTTCCTGCGGACTCCAGCCTCAAAAGCACCTGCTTTCGCTTTCGGCGCTGTTTGGAGCAAAAAAGACAAACGTCCAGCTTTTGCTGCCACAGCAAAGGTGGCAGTGCGGAAAAGTGATGCTGGTCCTCACTGCCTCCTGGAACCCCTTCAAATGCCCCAGACAATTTGGCCCTCTCTGCTTTCCTGCGGACTCCAGCCTCAAAAGCACCTGTTTTCACTTTCGGCGCCCTCCGGAGCAAAAAAGACAAACATCCAGCTTTTGCTGCCACAGCAAAGGTGCCAGCGGGGAAAAGTGATGCTGGTCCTCACTGCCTCCTGGAACCCCTTCAAATGCCCCAGACAATTTGGCCCTCTCTGCTTTCCTGCGGACTCCATCCTCAAAAGCACCTTTTTTCGCTTTCGGCGCTGTTTGGAGCAAAAAAGACAAACGTCCAGCTTTTGCTGCCACAGCAAAGGTGGCAGTGCGGAAAAGTGATGCTGGTCCTCACTGCCTCCTGGAACCCCTTCAAATGCCCCAGACAATTTGGCCCTCTCTGCTTTCCTGCGGACTCCATCCTCAAAAGCACCTGTTTTCACTTTCGGCGCCCTCCGGAGCAAAAAAGACAAACGTCCAGCTTTTGCTGCCACAGCAAAGGTGCCAGCGGGGAAAAGTGATGCTGGTCCTCACTGCCTCATGGAACCCCTTCAAATGCCCCAGACAATTTGGCCCTCTCTGCTTTCCTGCGGACTCCATCCTCAAAAGCACCTGTTTTCGCTTTCGGCGGTGTTTGGAGCAAAAAAGACAAACGTCCAGCTTTTGCTGCCACAGCAAAGGTGCCAGCGGGGAAAAGTGATGCTGGTCCTCACTGCCTCCTGGAACCCCTACAAATGCCCCAGACAATTTGGCCCTCTCTGCTTTCCTGCGGACTCCATCCTCAAAAGCACCTGTTTTCACTTTCGGCGCCCTCCGGAGCAAAAAAGACAAACGTCCAGCTTTTGCTGCCACAGCAAAGGTGCCAGCGGGGAAAAGTGATGCTGGTCCTCACTGCCTCCTGGAACCCCTTCAAATGCCCCAGACAATTTGGTCCTCTCTGCTTTCCTGCGGATTCCAGCCTCAAAAGCACCTGTTTTCGCTTTCGGCGCTGTTTGGAGCAAAAAAGACAAACGTCCAGCTTTTGCTGCCACAGCAAAGGTGCCAGCGGGGAAAAGTGATGCTGGTCCTCACTGCCTCCTGGAACCCCTTCAAATGCCCCAGACAATTTGGCCCTCTCTGCTTTCCTGCGGACTCCATCCTCAAAAGCACCTGTTTTCGCGTTAGGCATCCTCCGGAGCAACAAAGACAAACGTCCAGGTTTTGCTGCCACAGCAAAAGTGCCAGCGGGGAAAAGTGATGCTGGTCCTCACTGCCTCCTGGAACCCCTTCAAATGCCTCAGACAATTTGGCCCTCTCTGCTTTCCTGCGGACTCCATCCTCAAAAGCACCTGTTTTTGCTTTCGGCGCTGTTTGGAGCAAAAAAGACAAACGTCCAGCTTTTGCTGCCACATCAAAGGTGGCAGCGGGGAAAATTGATGCTGGTCCTCACTGCCTCCTGGAACCCCTTCAAATGCCCCAGACAATTTGGCCCTCTCTGCTTTCCTGCGGACTCCATCCGCAAAAGCACCTGTTTTCGCTTTAGGCATCCTCCGGAGCAAAAAAGACAAACGTCCAGCTTTTGCTGCCACAGCAAAGGTGGCAGTGCGGAAAAGTGATGCTGGTCCTCACTGCCTCCTGGAACCCCTTCAAATGCCCCAGACAATTTGGCCCTCTCTGCTTTCCTGCGGACTCCATCCTCAAAAGCACCTGTTTTCACTTTCGGCGCCCTCCGGAGCAAAAAAGACAAACGTCCAGCTTTTGCTGCCACAGCAAAGGTGCCAGCGGGGAAAAGTGATGCTGGTCCTCACTGCCTCCTGGAACCCCTTCAAATGCCCCAGACACTTTGGTCCTCTCTGCTTTCCTGCGGACTCCATCCTCAAAAGCACCTGTTTTCGCTTTCGGCGGTGTTTGGAGCAAAAAAGACAAACGTCCAGCTTTTGCTGCCACAGCAAAGGTGCCAGCGGGGAAAAGTGATGCTGGTCCTCACTGCCTCCTGGAACCCCTTCAAATGCCCCAGACAATTTGGCCCTCTCTGCTTTCCTGCGGACTCCATCCTCAAAAGCACCTGTTTTCGCTTTCGGCGCTGTTTGGAGCAAAAAAGACAAACGTCCAGCTTTTGCTGCCACAGCAAAGGTGCCAGCGGGGAAAAGTGATGCTGGTCCTCACTGCCTCCTGGAACCCCTTCAAATGCCCCAGACAATTTGGCCCTCTCTGCTTTCCTGCGGACTCCATCCTCAAAAGCACCTTTTTTCGCTTTCGGCGCTGTTAGGAGCAAAAAAGACAAACGTCCAGCTTTTGCTGCCACAGCAAAGGTGCCAGCGGGGAAAAGTGATGCTGGTCCTCACTGCCTCCTGGAACCCCTTCAAATGCCCCAGACAATTTGGCCCTCTCTGCTTTCCTGCGGACTCCATCCTCAAAAGCACCTGTTTTCGCTTTCGGCGGTGTTTGGAGCAAAAAAGACAAACATCCAGCATTTGCTGCCACAGCAAAGGTGCCAGCGGGGAAAAGTGATGCTGGTCCTCACTGCCTCCTGGAACCCCTTCAAATGCCCCAGACAATTTGGCCCTCTCTGCTTTCCTGCGGACTCCATCCTCAAAAGCACCTGTTTTCGCTTTCGGCGCTGTTTGGAGCAAAAAAGACAAACGTCCAGCTTTTGCTGCCACAGCAAAGGTGGCAGTGCGGAAAAGTGATGCTGGTCCTCACTGCCTCCTGGAACCCCTTCAAATGCCCCAGACAATTTGGCCCTCTCTGCTTTCCTGCGGACTCCATCCTCAAAAGCACCTGTTTTCACTTTCGGCGCCCTCCGGAGCAAAAAAGACAAACGTCCAGCTTTTGCTGCCACAGCAAAGGTGGCAGCGGGGAAAAGTGATGCTGGTCCTCACTGCCTCCTGGAACCCCTTCAAATGCCCCAGACAATTTGGCCCTCTCTGCTTTCCTGCGGACTCCATCCTAAAAAGCACCTGTTTTTGCTTTCGGCGCTGTTTGGAGCAAAAAAGACAAACGTCCAGCTTTTGCTGCCACAGCAAAGGTGCCAGCGGGGAAAAGTGATGCTGGTCCTCACTGCCTCCTGGAACCCCTTCAAATGCCCCAGACAATTTGGCCCTCTCTGCTTTCCTGCGGACTCCAGCCTCAAAAGCACCTGTTTTCACTTTCGGCGCCCTCCGGAGCAAAAAAGACAAACGTCCAGCTTTTGCTGCCACAGCAAAGGTGCCAGCGGGGAAAAGTGATGCTGGTCCTCACTGCCTCCTGGAACCCCTTCAAATGCCCCAGACAATTTGGCCCTCTCTGCTTTCCTGCGGACTCCATCCTCAAAAGCACCTGTTTTCGCTTTCGGCGCTGTTTGGAGCAAAAAAGACAAACGTCCAGCTTTTGCTGCCACAGCAAAGGTGCCAGCGGGGAAAAGTGATGCTGGTCCTCACTGCCTCCTGGAACCCCTACAAATGCCCCAGACAATTTGGCCCTCTCTGCTTTCCTGCGGACTCCATCCTCAAAAGCACCTGTTTTCACTTTCGGCGCCCTCCGGAGCAAAAAAGACAAACGTCCAGCTTTTGCTGCCACAGCAAAGGTGCCAGCGGGGAAAAGTGATGCTGGTCCTCACTGCCTCCTGGAACCCCTTCAAATGCCCCAGACAATTTGGTCCTCTCTGCTTTCCTGCGGATTCCAGCCTCAAAAGCACCTGTTTTCGCTTTCGGCGCTGTTTGGAGCAAAAAAGACAAACGTCCAGCTTTTGCTGCCACAGCAAAGGTGCCAGCGGGGAAAAGTGATGCTGGTCCTCACTGCCTCCTGGAACCCCTTCAAATGCCCCAGACAATTTGGCCCTCTCTGCTTTCCTGCGGACTCCATCCTCAAAAGCACCTGTTTTCGCTTTAGGCATCCTCCGGAGCAAAAAAGACAAACGTCCAGGTTTTGCTGCCACAGCAAAAGTGCCAGCGGGGAAACAGTGATGCTGGTCCTCACTGCCTCCTGGAACCCCTTCAAATGCCCCAGACAATTTGGCCCTCTCTGCTTTCCTGCGGACTCCATCCTCAAAAGCACCTGTTTTCGCTTTCGGCGCTGTTTGGAGCAAAAAAGACAAACGTCCAGCTTTTGCTGCCACATCAAAGGTGCCAGCGGGGAAAATTGATGCTGGTCCTCACTGCCTCCTGGAACCCCTTCAAATGCCCCAGACAATTTGGCCCTCTCTGCTTTCCTGCGGACTCCAGCATCAAAAGCACCTGTTTTCGCTTTCGGCATCCTCCGGAGCAAAAAAGACAAACGTCCAGCTTTTGCTGCCACAGCAAAGGTGCCAGCGGGGAAAAGTGATGCTGGTCCTCACTGCCTCCTGGAACCCCTTCAAATGCCCCAGACAATTTGGCCCTCTCTGCTTTCCTGCGGACTCCATCCTCAAAAGCACCTGTTTTCACTTTCGGCGCCCTCCGGAGCAAAAAAGACAAACGTCCAGCTTTTGCTGCCACAGCAAAGTTGCCAGCGGGGAAAAGTGATGCTGGTCCTCACTGCCTCCTGGAACCCCTTCAAATGCTCCAGACAATTTGGCCCTCTCTGCTTTCCTGCGGACTCCATCCTCAAAAGCACCTGTTTTCGCTTTCGGCGCTGTTTGGAGCAAAAAAGACAAACGTCCAGGTTTTGCTGCCACAGCAAAGGTGGCAGCGGGGAAAAGTGATGCTGGTCCTCACTGCCTCCTGGAACCCCTTCAAATGCCCCAGACAATTTGGCCCTCTCTGCTTTCCTGCGGACTCCATCCGCAAAAGCACCTGTTTTCGCTTTAGGCATCCTCCGGAGCAAAAAAGACAAACGTCCAGCTTTTGCTGCCACAGCAAAGGTGGCAGTGCGGAAAAGTGATGCTGGTCCTCACTGCCTCCTGGAACCCCTTCAAATGCCCCAGACAATTTGGTCCTCTCTGCTTTCCTGCGGACTCCATCCTCAAAAGCACCTGTTTTCGCTTTCGGCGCTGTTTGGAGCAAAAAAGACAAACGTCCAGCTTTTGCTGCAACAGCAAAGGTGCCAGCGGGGAAAAGTGATGCTGGTCCTCACTGCCTCCTGGAACCCCTTCAAATGCCCCAGACACTTTGGCCCTCTCTGCTTTCCTGTGGACTCCATTTTCAAAACCACCTGTTTTCGTTTTCAGCAATGTTTTGAGCAAAAAAGACAAACGTCCAGCTTTTGCTGCCACAGCAAAGGTGCCATGGGGAAAAGTGATGCTGGTCCTCACTGCCTCCTGGAACCCCTTCAAATGCCCCAGACAATTTGGCCCTCTCTGCTTTCCTGCGGACTCCATCCTCAAAAGCACCTGTTTTCGCTTTCGGCGGTGTTTGGAGCAAAAAAGACAAACGTCCAGCTTTTGCTGCCACAGCAAAGGTGGCAGTAGGGAAAAGTGATGCTGGTCCTCACTGCCTCCTGGAACCCCTTCAAATGCCCCAGACAATTTGGCCCTCTCTGCTTTCCTGTGGACTCCATCCTTAAAAGCACCTGTTTTCACTTTCGGCGCCCTCCGGAGCAAAAAAGACAAACGTCCAGCTTTTGCTGCCACAGCAAAGGTGGCAGTGCGGAAAAGTGATGCTGCTCCTCACTGCCTCCTGGAACCCCTTCAAATGCCCCAGACAATTTGGCCCTCTCTGCTTTCCTGCGGACTCCATCCTCAAAACCACCTGTTTTCGTTTTCAGCAATGTTTTGAGCAAAAAAGACAAACGTCCAGCTTTTGCTGCCACAGCAAAGGTGGCAGTGCGGAAAAGTGATGCTGCTCCTCACTGCCTCCTGGAACCCCTTCAAATGCCCCAGACAATTTGGCCCTCTCTGCTTTCCTGCGGACTCCAGCCTCAAAAGCACCTGTTTTCGCTTTAGGCATCCTCTGGAGCAAAAAAGACAAACGTCCAGGTTTTGCTGCCACAGCAAAAGTGCCAGCGGGGAAAAGTGATGCTGGTCCTCACTGCCTCCTGGAACCCCTTCAAATGCCCCAGACAATTTGGCCCTCTCTGCTTTCCTGCGGACTCCATCCTCAAAAGCACCTGTTTTCGCTTTCGGCGCTGTTTGGAGCAAAAAAGACAAACGTCCAGCTTTTGCTGCCACATCAAAGGTGCCAGCGGGGAAAATTGATGCTGGTCCTCACTGCCTCCTGGAACCCCTTCAAATGCCCCAGACAATTTGGCCCTCTCTGCTTTCCTGCGGACTCCATCCGCAAAAACACCTGTTTTCAATTTCGGCATCCTCCGGAGCAAAAAAGACAAACGTCCAGCTTTTGCTGCCACAGCAAAGGTGCCAGCGGGGAAAAGTGATGCTGGTCCTCACTGCCTCCTGGAACCCCTTCAAATGCCCCAGACAATTTGGCCCTCTCTGCTTTCCTGCGGACTCCATCCTCAAAAGCACCTGTTTTCACTTTCGGCGCCCTCCGGAGCAAAAAAGACAAACGTCCAGCTTTTGCTGCCACAGCAAAGTTGCCAGCGGGGAAAAGTGATGCTGGTCCTCACTGCCTCCTGGAACCCCTTCAAATGCCCCAGACAATTTGGCCCTCTCTGCTTTCCTGCGGACTCCATCCTCAAAAGCACCTGTTTTCACTTTCGGCGCCCTCCGGAGCAAAAAAGACAAACGTCCAGCTTTTGCTGCCACAGCAAAGGTGGCAGTGGGGAAAAGTGATGCTGGTCCTCACTGCCTCCTGGAACCCCTTCAAATGCCCCAGACAATTTGGCCCTCTCTGCTTTCCTGCGGACTCCAGCATCAAAAGCACCTGTTTTCGCTTTCGGCGCTGTTTGGAGCAAAAAAGACAAACGTCCAGCTTTTGCTGCCACAGCAAAGGTGCCAGCGGGGAAAAGTGATGCTGGTCCTCACTGCCTCCTGGAACCCCTTCAAATGCCCCAGACAATTTGGTCCTCTCTGCTTTCCTGCGGACTCCAGCCTCAAAAGCACCTGTTTTCGCTTTCGGCGCTGTTTGGAGCAAAAAAGACAAACGTCCAGCTTTTGCTGCCACAGCAAAGGTGCCAGCGGGGAAAAGTGATGCTGGTCCTCACTGCCTCCTGGAACCCCTTCAAATGCCACAGACAATTTGGCCCTCTCTGCTTTCCTGCGGACTCCATCCTCAAAACCACCTGTTTTCGTTTTCAGCAATGTTTTGAGCAAAAAAGACAAACGTCCAGCTTTTGCTGCCACAGCAAAGGTGCCATGGGGAAAAGTGATGCTGGTCCTCACTGCCTCCTGGAACCCCTTCAAATGCCCCAGACAATTTGGCCCTCTCTGCTTTCCTGCAGACTCCATCCTCAAAAGCACCTGTTTTCAATTTCGGCACCCTCCGGAGCAAAAAAGACAAACGTCCAGCTTTTGCTGCCACAGCAAAGGTGGCAGCGGGGAAAAGTGATGCTGGTCCTCACTGCCTCCTGGAACCCCTTCAAATGCCCCAGACAATTTGGCCCTCTCTGCTTTCCTGCGGACTCCATCCTCAAAAGCACCTGTTTTCGCTTTCGGCGCTGTTTGGAGCAAAAAAGACAAACGTCCAGCTTTTGCTGCCACAGCAAAGGTGCCAGCGGGGAAAAGTGATGCTGGTCCTCACTGCCTCCTGGAACCCCTTCAAATGCCCCAGACAATTTGGCCCTCTCTGCTTTCCTGTGGACTCCATCCTCAAAACCACCTGTTTTCGCTTTCGGCGGTGTTTGGAGCAAAAAAGACAAACGTCCAGCTTTTGCTGCCACAGCAAAGGTGGCAGTAGGGAAAAGTGATGCTGGTCCTCACTGCCTCCTGGAACCCCTTCAAATGCCCCAGACAATTTGGCCCTCTCTGCTTTCCTGCGGACTCCATCCTCAAAAGCACCTGTTTTCAGTTTCGGCGCCCTCCGGAGCAAAAAAGACAAACGTCCAGCTTTTGCTGCCACAGCAAAGGTGGCAGTGCTGAAAAGTGATGCTGGTCCTCACTGCCTCCTGGAACCCCTTCAAATGCCCCAGACAATTTGGCCCTCTCTGCTTTCCTGCGGACTCCATCCTCAAAAGCACCTGTTTTCACTTTCGGCGCCCTCCGGAGCAAAAAAGACAAACGTCCAGCTTTTGCTGCCACAGCAAAGGTGGCAGTGCTGAAAAGTGATGCTGGTCCTCACTGCCTCCTGGAACCCCTTCAAATGCCCCAGACAATTTGGCCCTCTCTGCTTTCCTGCAGACTCCATCCTCAAAAGCACCTGTTTTCAATTTCGGCACCCTCCGGAGCAAAAAAGACAAGCGTCCAGCTTTTGCTGCCACAGCAAAGGTGGCATCGGGGAAAAGTGATGCTGGTCCTCACTGCCTCCTGGAACCCCTTCAAATGCCCCAGACAATTTGGCCCTCTCTGCTTTCCTGCGGACTCCAGCATCAAAAGCACCTGTTTTCGCTTTCGGCGCTGTTTGGAGCAAAAAAGACAAACGTCCAGCTTTTGCTGCCACAGCAAAGGTGGCAGTGGGGAAAAGTGATGCTGGTCCTCACTGCCTCCTGGAACCCCTTCAAATGCCCCAGACAATTTGGCCCTCTCTGCTTTCCTGCGGACTCCATCCTCAAAAGCACCTGTTTTCGCTTTCGGCGCTGTTTGGAGCAAAAAAGACAAACGTCCAGCTTTTGCTGCCACAGCAAAGGTGCCAGCGGGGAAAAGTGATGCTGGTCCTCACTGCCTCCTGGAACCCCTTCAAATGCCCCAGACAATTTGGCCTTCTCTGCTTTCCTGCGGACTCCAGCCTCAAAAGCACCTGTTTTCGCTTTCGGCGCTGTTTTGAGCAAAAAAGACAAACGTCCAGGTTTTGCTGCCACAGCAAAGGTGCCATGGGGAAAAGTGATGCTGGTCCTCACTGCCTCCTGGAACCCCTTCAAATGCCCCAGACAATTTGGCCCTCTCTGCTTTCCTGCGGACTCCATCCTCAAAAGCACCTGTTTTTGCTTTCGGCGGTGTTTGGAGCAAAAAAGACAAACGTCCAGCTTTTGCAGCCACAGCAAAGGTGCCAGCGGGGAAAAGTGATGCTGGTCCTCACTGCCTCCTGGAACCCCTTCAAATGCCCCAGACAATTTGGCCCTCTCTGCTTTCCTGCGGACTCCAGCCTCAAAAGCACCTGCTTTCGCTTTCGGCGCTGTTTGGAGCAAAAAAGACAAACGTCCAGCTTTTGCTGCCACAGCAAAGGTGCCAGCGGGGAAAAGTGATGCTGGTCCTCACTGCCTCCTGGAACCCCTTCAAATGCCCCAGACAATTTGGCCCTCTCTGCTTTCCTGCGGACTCCATCCTCAAAGGCACCTGTTTTCACTTTCGGCGCCCTCCGGAGCAAAAAAGACAAACGTCCAGCTTTTGCTGCCACAGCAAAGGTGCCAGCGGGGAAAAGTGATGCTGGTCCTCACTGCCTCCTGGAACCCCTTCAAATGCCCCAGACAATTTGGCCCTCTCTGCTTTCCTGCGGACTCCAGCCTCAAAAGCACCTGTTTTCACTTTGGGCGCCCTCCGGAGCAAAAAAGACAAACGTCCAGCTTTTGCTGCCACAGCAAAGGTGCCAGCGGGGAAAAGTGATGCTGGTCCTCACTGCCTCCTGGAACCCCTTCAAATGCTCCAGACAATTTGGCCCTCTCTGCTTTCCTGCGGACTCCATCCTCAAAAGCACCTGTTTTCGCTTTCTTCGCTGTTTGGAGCAAAAAAGACAAACGTCCAGCTTTTGCTGCCACAGCAAAGGTGGCAGTGGGGAAAAGTGATGCTGGTCCTCACTGCCTCCTGGAACCCCTTCAAATGCCCCAGACAATTTGGCCCTCTCTGCTTTCCTGCGGACTCCATCCTCAAAAGCACCTGTTTTCGCTTTCCGCGCTGTTAGGAGCAAAAAAGACAAACGTCCAGCTTTTGCTGCCACAGCAAAGGTGGCAGTGCTGAAAAGTGATGCTGGTCCTCACTGCCTCCTGGAACCCCTTCAAATGCCCCAGACAATTTGGCCCTCTCTGCTTTCCTGTGGACTCCATCCTCAAAACCACCTGTTTTCGTTTTCAGCAATGTTTTGAGCAAAAAAGACAAACGTCCAGCTTTTGCTGCCACAGCAAAGGTGCCATGGGGAAAAGTGATGCTGGTCCTCACTGCCTCCTGGAACCCCTTCAAATGCCCCAGACAATTTGGCCCTCTCTGCTTTCCTGCGGACTCCATCCTCAAAAGCACCTGTTTTCGCTTTCGGCGGTGTTTGGAGCAAAAAAGACAAACGTCCAGCTTTTGCTGCCACAGCAAAGGTGGCAGTAGGGAAAAGTGATGCTGGTCCTCACTGCCTCCTGGAACCCCTTCAAATGCCCCAGACAATTTGGCCCTCTCTGCTTTCCTGCGGACTCCATCCTCAAAAGCACCTGTTTTCACTTTGGGCGCCCTCCGGAGCAAAAAAGACAAACGTCCAGCTTTTGCTGCCACAGCAAAGGTGCCAGCGGGGAAAAGTGATGCTGGTCCTCACTGCCTCCTGGAACCCCTTCAAATGCTCCAGACAATTTGGCCCTCTCTGCTTTCCTGCGGACTCCATCCTCAAAAGCACCTGTTTTCGCTTTCGGCGCCCTCCGGAGCAAAAAAGACAAACGTCCAGCTTTTGCTGCCACAGCAAAGTTGCCAGCGGGGAAAAGTGATGCTGGTCCTCACTGCCTCCTGGAACCCCTTCAAATGCCCCAGACAATTTGGCCCTCTCTGCTTTCCTGCGGACTCCATCCTCAAAAGCACCTGTTTTCACTTTCGGCGCCCTCCGGAGCAAAAAAGACAAACGTCCAGCTTTTGCTGCCACAGCAAAGGTGCCAGCGGGGAAAAGTGATGCTGGTCCTCACTGCCTCCTGGAACCCCTTCAAATGCCCCAGACAATTTGGCCCTCTCTGCTTTCCTGCGGACTCCAGCCTCAAAAGCACCTGTTTTCACTTTGGGCGCCCTCCGGAGCAAAAAAGACAAACGTCCAGCTTTTGCTGCCACAGCAAAGGTGCCAGCGGGGAAAAGTGATGCTGGTCCTCACTGCCTCCTGGAACCCCTTCAAATGCTCCAGACAATTTGGCCCTCTCTGCTTTCCTGCGGACTCCATCCTCAAAAGCACCTGTTTTCGCTTTCTTCGCTGTTTGGAGCAAAAAAGACAAACGTCCAGCTTTTGCTGCCACAGCAAAGGTGGCAGTGGGGAAAAGTGATGCTGGTCCTCACTGCCTCCTGGAACCCCTTCAAATGCCCCAGACAATTTGGCCTTCTCTGCTTTCCTGCGGACTCCATCCTCAAAAGCACCTGTTTTCGCTTTCCGCGCTGTTAGGAGCAAAAAAGACAAACGTCCAGCTTTTGCTGCCACAGCAAAGGTGCCAGCGGGGAAAAGTGATGCTGGTCCTCACTGCCTCCTGGAACCCCTTCAAATGCCCCAGACAATTTGGCCCTCTCTGCTTTCCTGTGGACTCCATCCTCAAAACCACCTGTTTTCGTTTTCAGCAATGTTTTGAGCAAAAAAGACAAACGTCCAGCTTTTGCTGCCACAGCAAAGGTGCCATGGGGAAAAGTGATGCTGGTCCTCACTGCCTCCTGGAACCCCTTCAAATGCCCCAGACAATTTGGCCCTCTCTGCTTTCCTGCGGACTCCATCCTCAAAAGCACCTGTTTTCGCTTTCGGCGGTGTTTGGAGCAAAAAAGACAAACGTCCAGCTTTTGCTGCCACAGCAAAGGTGGCAGTAGGGAAAAGTGATGCTGGTCCTCACTGCCTCCTGGAACCCCTTCAAATGCCCCAGACAATTTGGCCCTCTCTGCTTTCCTGCGGACTCCATCCTCAAAAGCACCTGTTTTCACTTTGGGCGCCCTCCGGAGCAAAAAAGACAAACGTCCAGCTTTTGCTAACACAGCAAAGGTGCCAGCGGGGAAAAGTGATGCTGGTCCTCACTGCCTCCTGGAACCCCTTCAAATGCTCCAGACAATTTGGCCCTCTCTGCTTTCCTGCGGACTCCATCCTCAAAAGCACCTGTTTTCGCTTTCGGCGCCCTCCGGAGCAAAAAAGACAAACGTCCAGCTTTTGCTGCCACAGCAAAGTTGCCAGCGGGGAAAAGTGATGCTGGTCCTCACTGCCTCCTGGAACCCCTTCAAATGCCCCAGACAATTTGGCCCTCTCTGCTTTCCTGCGGACTCCATCCTCAAAAGCACCTGTTTTCACTTTCGGCGCCCTCCGGAGCAAAAAAGACAAACGTCCAGCTTTTGCTGCCACAGCAAAGGTGGCAGTGGGGAAAAGTGATGCTGGTCCTCACTGCCTCCTGGAACCCCTTCAAATGCCCCAGACAATTTGGCCCTCTCTGCTTTCCTGCGGACTCCAGCATCAAAAGCACCTGTTTTCGCTTTCGGCGCTGTTTGGAGCAAAAAAGACAAACGTCCAGCTTTTGCTGCCACAGCAAAGGTGCCAGCGGGGAAAAGTGATGCTGGTCCTCACTGCCTCCTGGAACCCCTTCAAATGCCCCAGACAATTTGGTCCTCTCTGCTTTCCTGCGGACTCCAGCCTCAAAAGCACCTGTTTTCGCTTTCGGCGCTGTTTGGAGCAAAAAAGACAAACGTCCAGCTTTTGCTGCCACAGCAAAGGTGCCAGCGGGGAAAAGTGATGCTGGTCCTCACTGCCTCCTGGAACCCCTTCAAGTGCCACAGACAATTTGGCCCTCTCTGCTTTCCTGTGGACTCCATCCTCAAAACCACCTGTTTTCGTTTTCAGCAATGTTTTGAGCAAAAAAGACAAACGTCCAGCTTTTGCTGCCACAGCAAAGGTGCCATGGGGAAAAGTGATGCTGGTCCTCACTGCCTCCTGGAACCCCTTCAAATGCCCCAGACAATTTGGCCCTCTCTGCTTTCCTGCAGACTCCATCCTCAAAAGCACCTGTTTTCAATTTCGGCACCCTCCGGAGCAAAAAAGACAAACGTCCAGCTTTTGCTGCCACAGCAAACGTGGCAGCGGGGAAAAGTGATGCTGGTCCTCACTGCCTCCTGGAACCCCTTCAAATGCCCCAGACAATTTGGCCCTCTCTGCTTTCCTGCGGACTCCATCCTCAAAAGCACCTGTTTTCGCTTTCGGCGCTGTTTGGAGCAAAAAAGACAAACGTCCAGCTTTTGCTGCCACAGCAAAGGTGCCAGCGGGGAAAAGTGATGCTGGTCCTCACTGCCTCCTGGAACCCCTTCAAATGCCACAGACAATTTGGCCCTCTCTGCTTTCCTGTGGACTCCATCCTCAAAACCACCTGTTTTCGTTTTCAGCAATGTTTTGAGCAAAAAAGACAAACGTCCAGCTTTTGCTGCCACAGCAAAGGTGCCATGGGGAAAAGTGATGCTGGTCCTCACTGCCTCCTGGAACCCCTTCAAATGCCCCAGACAATTTGGCCCTCTCTGCTTTCCTGTGGACTCCATCCTTAAAAGCACCTGTTTTCACTTTCGGCGCCCTCCGGAGCAAAAAAGACAAACGTCCAGCTTTTGCTGCCACAGCAAAGGTGCCAGCGGGGAAAAGTGATGCTGGTCCTCACTGCCTCCTGGAACCCCTTCAAATGCTCCAGACAATTTGGCCCTCTCTGCTTTCCTGCGGACTCCATCCTCAAAAGCACCTGTTTTCGCTTTCGGCGCTGTTTGGAGCAAAAAAGACAAACGTCCAGCTTTTGCTGCCACAGCAAAGTTGCCAGCGGGGAAAAGTGATGCTGGTCCTCACTGCCTCCTGGAACCCCTTCAAATGCCCCAGACAATTTGGCCCTCTCTGCTTTCCTGCGGACTCCATCCTCAAAAGCACCTGTTTTCACTTTCGGCGCCCTCCGGAGCAAAAAAGACAAACGTCCAGCTTTTGCTGCCACAGCAAAGGTGGCAGTGGGGAAAAGTGATGCTGGTCCTCACTGCCTCCTGGAACCCCTTCAAATGCCCCAGACAATTTGGCCCTCTCTGCTTTCCTGCGGACTCCAGCATCAAAAGCACCTGTTTTCACTTTCGGCGCCCTCCGGAGCAAAAAAGACAAACGTCCAGCTTTTGCTGCCACAGCAAAGGTGCCAGCGGGGAAAAGTGATGCTGGTCCTCACTGCCTCCTGGAACCCCTTCAAATGCCCCAGACAATTTGGCCCTCTCTGCTTTCCTGCGGACTCCAGCCTCAAAAGCACCTGTTTTCGCTTTCGGCGCTGTTTGGAGCAAAAAAGACAAACGTCCAGCTTTTGCTGCCACAGCAAAGGTGCCAGCGGGGAAAAGTGATGCTGGTCCTCACTGCCTCCTGGAACCCCTTCAAATGCCCCAGACAATTTGGCCCTCTCTGCTTTCCTGCGGACTCCAGCATCAAAAGCACCTGTTTTCGCTTTCGGCGCTGTTTGGAGCAAAAAAGACAAACGTCCAGCTTTTGCTGCCACAGCAAAGGTGCCAGCGGGGAAAAGTGATGCTGGTCCTCACTGCCTCCTGGAACCCCTTCAAATGCCCCAGACAATTTGGTCCTCTCTGCTTTCCTGCGGACTCCAGCCTCAAAAGCACCTGTTTTCGCTTTCGGCGCTGTTTGGAGCAAAAAAGACAAACGTCCAGCTTTTGCTGCCACAGCAAAGGTGGCAGCGGGGAAAAGTGATGCTGGTCCTCACTGCCTCCTGGAACCCCTTCAAATGCCACAGACAATTTGGCCCTCTCTGCTTTCCTGCAGACTCCATCCTCAAAAGCACCTGTTTTCAATTTCGGCACCCTCCGGAGCAAAAAAGACAAACGTCCAGCTTTTGCTGCCACAGCAAAGGTGGCAGCGGGGAAAAGTGATGCTGGTCCTCACTGCCTCCTGGAACCCCTTCAAATGCCCCAGACAATTTGGCCCTCTCTGCTTTCCTGCGGACTCCATCCTCAAAAGCACCTGTTTTCGCTTTCGGCGCTGTTTGGAGCAAAAAAGACAAACGTCCAGCTTTTGCTGCCACAGCAAAGGTGCCAGCGGGGAAAAGTGATGCTGGTCCTCACTGCCTCCTGGAACCCCTTCAAATGCCACAGACAATTTGGCCCTCTCTGCTTTCCTGTGGACTCCATCCTCAAAACCACCTGTTTTCGTTTTCAGCAATGTTTTGAGCAAAAAAGACAAACGTCCAGCTTTTGCTGCCACAGCAAAGGTGGCTGCGGGGAAAAGTGATGCTGGTCCTCACTGCCTCCTGGAACCCCTTCAAATGCCCCAGACAATTTGGCCCTCTCTGCTTTCCTGCGGACTCCATCCTCAAAAGCACCTGTTTTCGCTTTCGGCGGTGTTTGGAGCAAAAAAGACAAACGTCCAGCTTTTGCTGCCACAGCAAAGGTGGCAGTAGGGAAAAGTGATGCTGGTCCTCACTGCCTCCTGGAACCCCTTCAAATGCCCCAGACAATTTGGCCCTCTCTGCTTTCCTGTGGACTCCATCCTTAAAAGCACCTGTTTTCACTTTCGGCGCCCTCCGGAGCAAAAAAGACAAACGTCCAGCTTTTGCTGCCACAGCAAAGGTGCCAGCGGGGAAAAGTGATGCTGGTCCTCACTGCCTCCTGGAACCCCTTCAAATGCTCCAGACAATTTGGCCCTCTCTGCTTTCCTGCGGACTCCATCCTCAAAAGCACCTGTTTTCGCTTTCGGCGCTGTTTGGAGCAAAAAAGACAAACGTCCAGCTTTTGCTGCCACAGCAAAGTTGCCAGCGGGGAAAAGTGATGCTGGTCCTCACTGCCTCCTGGAACCCCTTCAAATGCCCCAGACAATTTGGCCCTCTCTGCTTTCCTGCGGACTCCATCCTCAAAAGCACCTGTTTTCACTTTCGGCGCCCTC
This sequence comes from Vanellus vanellus, assembly GCF_965231255.1. Classification (NCBI taxonomy): domain Eukaryota; kingdom Metazoa; phylum Chordata; class Aves; order Charadriiformes; family Charadriidae; genus Vanellus; species Vanellus vanellus. The sequence goes on along the minus strand of NW_028128517.1, from coordinate 74,535 downwards.
CGGAGCAAAAAAGACAAACGTCCAGCTTTTGCTGCCACAGCAAAGGTGGCAGTGGGGAAAAGTGATGCTGGTCCTCACTGCCTCCTGGAACCCCTTCAAATGCCCCAGACAATTTGGCCCTCTCTGCTTTCCTGTGGACTCCATCCTCAAAACCACCTGTTTTCGTTTTCAGCAATGTTTTGAGCAAAAAAGACAAACGTCCAGCTTTTGCTGCCACAGCAAAGGTGCCATGGGGAAAAGTGATGCTGGTCCTCACTGCCTCCTGGAACCCCTTCAAATGCCCCAGACAATTTGGCCCTCTCTGCTTTCCTGCGGACTCCATCCTCAAAAGCACCTGTTTTCGCTTTCGGCGGTGTTTGGAGCAAAAAAGACAAACGTCCAGCTTTTGCTGCCACAGCAAAGGTGGCAGTAGGGAAAAGTGATGCTGGTCCTCACTGCCTCCTGGAACCCCTTCAAATGCCCCAGACAATTTGGCCCTCTCTGCTTTCCTGTGGACTCCATCCTTAAAAGCACCTGTTTTCACTTTCGGCGCCCTCCGGAGCAAAAAAGACAAACGTCCAGCTTTTGCTGCCACAGCAAAGGTGCCAGCGGGGAAAAGTGATGCTGGTCCTCACTGCCTCCTGGAACCCCTTCAAATGCTCCAGACAATTTGGCCCTCTCTGCTTTCCTGCGGACTCCATCCTCAAAAGCACCTGTTTTCGCTTTCGGCGCCCTCCGGAGCAAAAAAGACAAACGTCCAGCTTTTGCTGCCACAGCAAAGGTGGCAGTGGGGAAAAGTGATGCTGGTCCTCACTGCCTCCTGGAACCCCTTCAAATGCCCCAGACAATTTGGCCCTCTCTGCTTTCCTGCGGACTCCAGCATCAAAAGCACCTGTTTTCACTTTCGGCGCCCTCCGGAGCAAAAAAGACAAACGTCCAGCTTTTGCTGCCACAGCAAAGGTGCCAGCGGGGAAAAGTGATGCTGGTCCTCACTGCCTCCTGGAACCCCTTCAAATGCCCCAGACAATTTGGCCCTCTCTGCTTTCCTGCGGACTCCAGCCTCAAAAGCACCTGTTTTCGCTTTCGGCGCTGTTTGGAGCAAAAAAGACAAACGTCCAGCTTTTGCTGCCACAGCAAAGGTGCCAGCGGGGAAAAGTGATGCTGGTCCTCACTGCCTCCTGGAACCCCTTCAAATGCCCCAGACAATTTGGCCCTCTCTGCTTCCCTGCGGACTCCAGCATCAAAAGCACCTGTTTTCGCTTTCGGCGCTGTTTGGAGCAAAAAAGACAAACGTCCAGCTTTTGCTGCCACAGCAAAGGTGCCAGCGGGGAAAAGTGATGCTGGTCCTCACTGCCTCCTGGAACCCCTTCAAATGCCCCAGACAATTTGGTCCTCTCTGCTTTCCTGCGGACTCCAGCCTCAAAAGCACCTGTTTTCGCTTTCGGCGCTGTTTGGAGCAAAAAAGACAAACGTCCAGCTTTTGCTGCCACAGCAAAGGTGGCAGCGGGGAAAAGTGATGCTGGTCCTCACTGCCTCCTGGAACCCCTTCAAATGCCCCAGACAATTTGGCCCTCTCTGCTTTCCTGCGGACTCCATCCTCAAAAGCACCTGTTTTCGCTTTCGGCGCTGTTTGGAGCAAAAAAGACAAACGTCCAGCTTTTGCTGCCACAGCAAAGGTGCCAGCGGGGAAAAGTGATGCTGGTCCTCACTGCCTCCTGGAACCCCTTCAAATGCCACAGACAATTTGGCCCTCTCTGCTTTCCTGTGGACTCCATCCTCAAAACCACCTGTTTTCGTTTTCAGCAATGTTTTGAGCAAAAAAGACAAACGTCCAGCTTTTGCTGCCACAGCAAAGGTGGCTGCGGGGAAAAGTGATGCTGGTCCTCACTGCCTCCTGGAACCCCTTCAAATGCCCCAGACAATTTGGCCCTCTCTGCTTTCCTGCGGACTCCATCCTCAAAAGCACCTGTTTTCGCTTTCGGCGGTGTTTGGAGCAAAAAAGACAAACGTCCAGCTTTTGCTGCCACAGCAAAGGTGGCAGTAGGGAAAAGTGATGCTGGTCCTCACTGCCTCCTGGAACCCCTTCAAATGCCCCAGACAATTTGGCCCTCTCTGCTTTCCTGTGGACTCCATCCTTAAAAGCACCTGTTTTCACTTTCGGCGCCCTCCGGAGCAAAAAAGACAAACGTCCAGCTTTTGCTGCCACAGCAAAGGTGCCAGCGGGGAAAAGTGATGCTGGTCCTCACTGCCTCCTGGAACCCCTTCAAATGCTCCAGACAATTTGGCCCTCTCTGCTTTCCTGCGGACTCCATCCTCAAAAGCACCTGTTTTCGCTTTCGGCGCCCTCCGGAGCAAAAAAGACAAACGTCCAGCTTTTGCTGCCACAGCAAAGTTGCCAGCGGGGAAAAGTGATGCTGGTCCTCACTGCCTCCTGGAACCCCTTCAAATGCCCCAGACAATTTGGCCCTCTCTGCTTTCCTGCGGACTCCATCCTCAAAAGCACCTGTTTTCACTTTCGGCGCCCTCCGGAGCAAAAAAGACAAACGTCCAGCTTTTGCTGCCACAGCAAAGGTGGCAGCGGGGAAAAGTGATGCTGGTCCTCACTGCCTCCTGGAACCCCTTCAAATGCCCCAGACAATTTGGCCCTCTCTGCTTTCCTGCAGACTCCATCCTCAAAAGCACCTTTTTTCGCTTTCGGCAGCCTCCGGAGCAAAAAAGACAAACGTCCAGCTTTTGCTGCCACAGCAAAGGTGCCAGCGGGGAAAAGTGATGCTGGTCCTCACTGCCTCCTGGAACCCCTTCAAATGCCCCAGACAATTTGGTCCTCTCTGCTTTCCTGCGGACTCCAGCCTCAAAAGCACCTGTTTTCGCTTTCGGCGCTGTTTGGAGCAAAAAAGACAAACGTCCAGCTTTTGCTGCCACATCAAAGGTGGCAGCGGGGAAAAGTGATGCTGGTCCTCACTGCCTCCTGGAACCCCTTCAAATGCCCCAGACAATTTGGCCCTCTCTGCTTTCCTGTGGACTCCATCCTCAAAACCACCTGTTTTCGCTTTCGGCAACCTCCGGAGCAAAAAAGACAAACGTCCAGCTTTTGCTGCCACAGCAAAGGTGGCAGTAGGGAAAAGTGATGCTGGTCCTCACTGCCTCCTGGAACCCCTTCAAATGCCCCAGACAATTTGGCCCTCTCTGCTTTCCTGCGGACTCCATCCTCAAAAGCACCTGTTTTCACTTTGGGCGCCCTCCGGAGCAAAAAAGACAAACGTCCAGCTTTTGCTGCCACAGCAAAGGTGGCAGTGCTGAAAAGTGATGCTGGTCCTCACTGCCTCCTGGAACCCCTTCAAATGCCCCAGACAATTTGGCCCTCTCTGCTTTCCTGCAGACTCCATCCTCAAAAGCACCTGTTTTCAATTTCGGCACCCTCCGGAGCAAAAAAGACAAGCGTCCAGCTTTTGCTGGCACAGCAAAGGTGGCATCGGGGAAAAGTGATGCTGGTCCTCATTGCCTCCTGGAACCCCTTCAAATGCCCCAGACAATTTGGCCCTCTCTGCTTTCCTGCGGACTCCAGCATCAAAAGCACCTGTTTTCGCTTTCGGCGCTGTTTGGAGCAAAAAAGACAAACGTCCAGCTTTTGCTGCCACAGCAAAGGTGGCAGTGGGGAAAAGTGATGCTGGTCCTCACTGCCTCCTGGAACCCCTTCAAATGCCCCAGACAATTTGGCCCTCTCTGCTTTCCTGCGGACTCCATCCTCAAAAGCACCTGTTTTCGCTTTCGGCGCTGTTTGGAGCAAAAAAGACAAACGTCCAGCTTTTGCTGCCACAGCAAAGGTGCCAGCGGGGAAAAGTGATGCTGGTCCTCACTGCCTCCTGGAACCCCTTCAAATGCCCCAGACAATTTGGCCTTCTCTGCTTTCCTGCGGACTCCAGCCTCAAAAGCACCTGTTTTCGCTTTCGGCGCTGTTTTGAGCAAAAAAGACAAACGTCCAGGTTTTGCTGCCACAGCAAAGGTGCCATGGGGAAAAGTGATGCTGGTCCTCACTGCCTCCTGGAACCCCTTCAAATGCCCCAGACAATTTGGCCCTCTCTGCTTTCCTGCGGACTCCATCCTCAAAAGCACCTGTTTTTGCTTTCGGCGGTGTTTGGAGCAAAAAAGACAAACGTCCAGCTTTTGCTGCCACAGCAAAGGTGGCAGTAGGGAAAAGTGATGCTGGTCCTCACTGCCTCCTGGAACCCCTTCAAATGCCCCAGACAATTTGGCCCTCTCTGCTTTCCTGCGGACTCCAGCCTCAAAAGCACTTGCTTTCGCTTTCGGCGATGTTTGGAGCAAAAAAGACAAACATCCAGCTTTTGCTGCCACAGCAAAGGTGGCAGTAGGGAAAAGTGACGCTGGTCCTCACTGCCTCCTGGAACCCCTTCAAATGCCCCAGACAATTTGGCCCTCTCTGCTTTCCTGTGGACTCCATCCTCAAAAGCACCTGTTTTCACTTTCGGCGCCCTCCGGAGCAAAAAAGACAAACGTCCAGCTTTTGCTGCCACAGCAAAGGTGCCAGCGGGGAAAAGTGATGCTGGTCCTCACTGCCTCCTGGAACCCCTTCAAATGCTCCAGACAATTTGGCCCTCTCTGCTTTCCTGCGGACTCCATCCTCAAAAGCACCTGTTTTCGCTTTCGGCGCTGTTTGGAGCAAAAAAGACAAACGTCCAGCTTTTGCTGCCACAGCAAAGTTGCCAGCGGGGAAAAGTGATGCTGGTCCTCACTGCCTCCTGGAACCCCTTCAAATGCCCCAGACAATTTGGCCCTCTCTGCTTTCCTGCGGACTCCATCCTCAAAAGCACCTGTTTTCGCTTTCGGCGGTGTTTGGAGCAAAAAAGACAAACGTCCAGCTTTTGCTGCCACAGCAAAGGTGGCAGCGGGGAAAATTGATGCTGGTCCTCACTGCCTCCTGGAACCCCTTCAAATGCCCCAGACAATTTGGCCCTCTCTGCTTTCCTGCAGACTCCATCCTCAAAAGCACCTGTTTTCAATTTCGGCACCCTCCGGAGCAAAAAAGACAAACGTCCAGCTTTTGCTGCCACAGCAAAGGTGGCAGCGGCGAAAAGTGATGCTGGTCCTCACTGCCTCCTGGAACCCCTTCAAATGCCCCAGACAATTTGGCCCTCTCTGCTTTCCTGCGGACTCCATCCTCAAAAGCACCTGTTTTCGCTTTCGGCGGTGTTTGGAGCAAAAAAGACAAACGTCCAGCTTTTGCTGGCACAGCAAAGGTGCCAGCGGGGAAAAGTGATGCTGGTCCTCACTGCCTCCTGGAACCCCTTCAAATGCCCCAGGCAATTTGGCCCTCTCTGCTTTCCTGCGGACTCCATCCTCAAAAGCACCTGTTTTCACTTTGGGCGCCCTCCGGAGCAAAAAAGACAAACGTCCAGCTTTTGCTGCAACAGCAAAGGTGCCAGCGGGGAAAAGTGATGCTGGTCCTCACTGCCTCCTGGAACCCCTTCAAATGCCCCACACAATTTGGCCCTCTCTGCTTTCCTGCGGACTCCATCCTCAAAAGCACCTGTTTTCGCTTTCGGCGCTGTTTGGAGCAAAAAAGACAAACGTCCAGCTTTTGCTGCCACAGCAAATGTGCCAGCGGGGAAAAGTGATGCTGGTCCTCACTGCCTCCTGGAACCCCTTCAAATGCCCCAGACAATTTGGCCCTCTCTGCTTTCCTGCGGACTCCATCCTCAAAAGCACCTGTTTTCACTTTCGGCGCCCTCCGGAGCAAAAAAGACAAACGTCCAGCATTTGCTGCCACAGCAAAGGTGTCAGCGGGGAAAAGTGATGCTGGTCCTCACTGCCTCCTGGAACCCCTTCAAATGCCCCAGACAATTTGGCCCTCTCTGCTTTCCTGCGGACGCCATCCTCAAAAGCACCTGTTTTCGCTTTCGGCGCTGTTTGGAGCAAAAAAGACAAACGTCCAGCTTTTGCTGCCACAGCAAAGGTGCCAGCGGGGAAAAGTGATGCTGGTCCTCACTGCCTCCTGGAACCCCTTCAAATGCCACAGACAATTTGGCCCTCTCTGCTTTCCTGCGGACTCCATCCTCAAAAGCACCTCTTTTCATTTTGGGCGCCCTCCGGAGCAAAAAAGACAAACGTCCAGCTTTTGCTGCCACAGCAATGGTGGCAGTGCGGAAAAGTGATGCTGGTCCTCACTGCCTCCTGGAACCCCTTCAAATGCCCCAGACAATTTGGCCCTCTCTGCTTTCCTGCGGACTCCATCCTCAAAAGCACCTGTTTTCACTTTGGGCGCCCTCCGGAGCAAAAAAGAAAAACGTCCAGCTTTTGCTGCAACAGCAAAGGTGCCAGCGGGGAAAAGTGATGCTGGTCCTCACTGCCTCCTGGAACCCCTTCAAATGCCCCAGACAATTTGGCCCTCTCTGCTTTCCTGCGGACTCCATCCTCAAAAGCACCTGTTTTCGCTTTCGGCGCTGTTTGGAGCAAAAAAGACAAACGTCCAGCTTTTGCTGCCACAGCAAAGGTGCCAGCGGGGAAAAGTGATGCTGGTTCTCATTGCCTCCTGGAACCCCTTCAAATGCCCCAGACAATTTGGCCCTCTCTGCTTTCCTGTGGACTCCATCCTCAAAAGCACCTGTTTTCACTTTTGGCGCCCTCCGGAACAAAAAAGACAAACGTCCAGCTTTTGCTGCCACAGCAAAGGTGGCAGTGGGGAAAAGTGATGCTGGTCCTCACTGCCTCCTGGAACCCCTTCAAATGCCCCAGACAATTTGGCTCTCTCTGCTTTCCTGCAGACTCCATCCTCAAAAGCACCTGTTTTCAATTTCGGCACCCTCCGGAGCAAAAAAGACAAACGTCCAGCTTTTGCTGCCACAGCAAAGGTGGCAGTAGGGAAAAGTGATGCTGGTCCTCACTGCCTCCTGGAACCCCTTCAAATGCCCCAGACAATTTGGCCCTCTCTGCTTTCCTGCGGACTCCAGCCTCAAAAGCACTTGCTTTCGCTTTCGGCGATGTTTGGAGCAAAAAAGACAAACATCCAGCTTTTGCTGCCACAGCAAAGGTGGCAGTAGGGAAAAGTGATGCTGGTCCTCACTGCCTCCTGGAACCCCTTCAAATGCCCCAGACAATTTGGCCCTCTCTGCTTTCCTGTGGACTCCATCCTCAAAAGCACCTGTTTTCACTTTCGGCGCCCTCCGGAGCAAAAAAGACAAACGTCCAGCTTTTGCTGCCACAGCAAAGGTGCCAGCGGGGAAAAGTGATGCTGGTCCTCACTGCCTCCTGGAACCCCTTCAAATGCTCCAGACAATTTGGCCCTCTCTGCTTTCCTGCGGACTCCATCCTCAAAAGCACCTGTTTTCGCTTTCGGCGCTGTTTGGAGCAAAAAAGACAAACGTCCAGCTTTTGCTGCCACAGCAAAGTTGCCAGCGGGGAAAAGTGATGCTGGTCCTCACTGCCTCCTGGAACCCCTTCAAATGCCCCAGACAATTTGGCCCTCTCTGCTTTCCTGCGGACTCCATCCTCAAAAGCACCTGTTTTCGCTTTCGGCGGTGTTTGGAGCAAAAAAGACAAACGTCCAGCTTTTGCTGCCACAGCAAAGGTGGCAGCGGGGAAAATTGATGCTGGTCCTCACTGCCTCCTGGAACCCCTTCAAATGCCCCAGACAATTTGGCCCTCTCTGCTTTCCTGCAGACTCCATCCTCAAAAGCACCTGTTTTCAATTTCGGCACCCTCCGGAGCAAAAAAGACAAACGTCCAGCTTTTGCTGCCACAGCAAAGGTGGCAGCGGCGAAAAGTGATGCTGGTCCTCACTGCCTCCTGGAACCCCTTCAAATGCCCCAGACAATTTGGCCCTCTCTGCTTTCCTGCGGACTCCATCCTCAAAAGCACCTGTTTTCGCTTTCGGCGCTGTTTGGAGCAAAAAAGACAAACGTCCAGCTTTTGCTGGCACAGCAAAGGTGCCAGCGGGGAAAAGTGATGCTGGTCCTCACTGCCTCCTGGAACCCCTTCAAATGCCCCAGGCAATTTGGCCCTCTCTGCTTTCCTGCGGACTCCATCCTCAAAAGCACCTGTTTTCACTTTGGGCGCCCTCCGGAGCAAAAAAGACAAACGTCCAGCTTTTGCTGCAACAGCAAAGGTGCCAGCGGGGAAAAGTGATGCTGGTCCTCACTGCCTCCTGGAACCCCTTCAAATGCCCCACACAATTTGGCCCTCTCTGCTTTCCTGCGGACTCCATCCTCAAAAGCACCTGTTTTCGCTTTCGGCGCTGTTTGGAGCAAAAAAGACAAACGTCCAGCTTTTGCTGCCACAGCAAATGTGCCAGCGGGGAAAAGTGATGCTGGTCCTCACTGCCTCCTGGAACCCCTTCAAATGCCCCAGACAATTTGGCCCTCTCTGCTTTCCTGCGGACTCCATCCTCAAAAGCACCTGTTTTCACTTTCGGCGCCCTCCGGAGCAAAAAAGACAAACGTCCAGCATTTGCTGCCACAGCAAAGGTGTCAGCGGGGAAAAGTGATGCTGGTCCTCACTGCCTCCTGGAACCCCTTCAAATGCCCCAGACAATTTGGCCCTCTCTGCTTTCCTGCGGACGCCATCCTCAAAAGCACCTGTTTTCGCTTTCGGCGCTGTTTGGAGCAAAAAAGACAAACGTCCAGCTTTTGCTGCCACAGCAAAGGTGCCAGCGGGGAAAAGTGATGCTGGTCCTCACTGCCTCCTGGAACCCCTTCAAATGCCACAGACAATTTGGCCCTCTCTGCTTTCCTGCGGACTCCATCCTCAAAAGCACCTCTTTTCACTTTGGGCGCCCTCCGGAGCAAAAAAGACAAACGTCCAGCTTTTGCTGCCACAGCAATGGTGGCAGTGCGGAAAAGTGATGCTGGTCCTCACTGCCTCCTGGAACCCCTTCAAATGCCCCAGACAATTTGGCCCTCTCTGCTTTCCTGCGGACTCTATCCTCAAAAGCACCTGTTTTCACTTTGGGCGCCCTCCGGAGCAAAAAAGACAAACGTCCAGCTTTTGCTGCCACAGCAAAGGTGCCAGCGGGGAAAAGTGATGCTGGTCCTCACTGCCTCCTGGAACCCCTTCAAATGCTCCAGACAATTTGGCCCTCTCTGCTTTCCTGCGGACTCCATCCTCAAAAGCACCTGTTTTCACTTTCGGCGCCCTCCGGAGCAAAAAAGACAAACGTCCAGCTTTTGCTGCCACAGCAAAGGTGCCAGCGGGGAAAAGTGATGCTGGTCCTCACTGCCTCCTGGAACCCCTTCAAATGCTCCAGACAATTTGGCCCTCTCTGCTTTCCTGCGGACTCCATCCTCAAAAGCACCTGTTTTCGCTTTCGGCGCTGTTTGGAGCAAAAAAGACAAACGTCCAGCTTTTGCTGCCACAGCAAAGTTGCCAGCGGGGAAAAGTGATGCTGGTCCTCACTGCCTCCTGGAACCCCTTCAAATGCCCCAGACAATTTGGCCCTCTCTGCTTTCCTGCGGACTCCATCCTCAAAAGCACCTGTTTTCGCTTTCGGCGGTGTTTGGAGCAAAAAAGACAAACGTCCAGCTTTTGCTGCCACAGCAAAGGTGGCAGCGGGGAAAATTGATGCTGGTCCTCACTGCCTCCTGGAACCCCTTCAAATGCCCCAGACAATTTGGCCCTCTCTGCTTTCCTGCAGACTCCATCCTCAAAAGCACCTGTTTTCAATTTCGGCACCCTCCGGAGCAAAAAAGACAAACGTCCAGCTTTTGCTGCCACAGCAAATGTGGCAGTGGGGAAAAGTGATGCTGGTCCTCACTGCCTCCTGGAACCCCTTCAAATGCCCCAGACAATTTGGCCCTCTCTGCTTTCCTGCGGACTCCATCCTCAAAAGCACCTGTTTTCGCTTTCGGCGCTGTTTGGAGCAAAAAAGACAAACGTCCAGCTTTTGCTGGCACAGCAAAGGTGCCAGCGGGGAAAAGTGATGCTGGTCCTCACTGCCTCCTGGAACCCCTTCAAATGCCCCAGGCAATTTGGCCCTCTCTGCTTTCCTGCGGACTCCATCCTCAAAAGCACCTGTTTTCACTTTGGGCGCCCTCCGGAGCAAAAAAGACAAACGTCCAGCTTTTGCTGCAACAGCAAAGGTGCCAGCGGGGAAAAGTGATGCTGGTCCTCACTGCCTCCTGGAACCCCTTCAAATGCCCCACACAATTTGGCCCTCTCTGCTTTCCTGCGGACTCCATCCTCAAAAGCACCTGTTTTCGCTTTCGGCGCTGTTTGGAGCAAAAAAGACAAACGTCCAGCTTTTGCTGCCACAGCAAATGTGCCAGCGGGGAAAAGTGATGCTGGTCCTCACTGCCTCCTGGAACCCCTTCAAATGCCCCAGACAATTTGGCCCTCTCTGCTTTCCTGCGGACTCCATCCTCAAAAGCACCTGTTTTCACTTTCGGCGCCCTCCGGAGCAAAAAAGACAAACGTCCAGCATTTGCTGCCACAGCAAAGGTGTCAGCGGGGAAAAGTGATGCTGGTCCTCACTGCCTCCTGGAACCCCTTCAAATGCCCCAGACAATTTGGCCCTCTCTGCTTTCCTGCGGACGCCATCCTCAAAAGCACCTGTTTTCGCTTTCGGCGCTGTTTGGAGCAAAAAAGACAAACGTCCAGCTTTTGCTGCCACAGCAAAGGTGCCAGCGGGGAAAAGTGATGCTGGTCCTCACTGCCTCCTGGAACCCCTTCAAATGCCACAGACAATTTGGCCCTCTCTGCTTTCCTGCGGACTCCATCCTCAAAAGCACCTCTTTTCACTTTGGGCGCCCTCCGGAGCAAAAAAGACAAACGTCCAGCTTTTGCTGCCACAGCAATGGTGGCAGTGCGGAAAAGTGATGCTGGTCCTCACTGCCTCCTGGAACCCCTTCAAATGCCCCAGACAATTTGGCCCTCTCTGCTTTCCTGCGGACTCTATCCTCAAAAGCACCTGTTTTCACTTTGGGCGCCCTCCGGAGCAAAAAAGACAAACGTCCAGCTTTTGCTGCCACAGCAAAGGTGCCAGCGGGGAAAAGTGATGCTGGTCCTCACTGCCTCCTGGAACCCCTTCAAATGCTCCAGACAATTTGGCCCTCTCTGCTTTCCTGCGGACTCCATCCTCAAAAGCACCTGTTTTCGCTTTCGGCGCTGTTTGGAGCAAAAAAGACAAACGTCCAGCTTTTGCTGCCACAGCAAAGTTGCCAGCGGGGAAAAGTGATGCTGGTCCTCACTGCCTCCTGGAACCCCTTCAAATGCCCCAGACAATTTGGCCCTCTCTGCTTTCCTGCGGACTCCATCCTCAAAACCACCTGTTTTCACTTTCGGCGCCCTCCAGAGCAAAAAAGACAAACGTCCAGCTTTTGCTGCCACAGCAAAGGTGCCAGCGGGGAAAAGTGATGCTGGTCCTCACTGCCTCCTGGAACCCCTTCAAATGCCCCAGACAATTTGGCCCTCTCTGCTTTCCTCCGGACTCCAGCATAAAAAGCACCTGTTTTCGCTTTCGGCGCTGTTTGGAGCAAAAAAGACAAACGTCCAGCTTTTGCTGCCACAGCAAAGGTGCCAGCGGGGAAAAGTGATGCTGGTCCTCACTGCCTCCTGGAACCCCTTCAAATGCCCCAGACAATTTGGTCCTCTCTGCTTTCCTGCGGACTCCAGCCTCAAAAGCACCTGTTTTCGCTTTCGGCGGTGTTTGGAGCAAAAAAGACAAACGTCCAGCTTTTGCTGCCACAGCAAAGGTGCCAGCGGGGAAAAGTGATGCTGGTCCTCACTGCCTCCTGGAACCCCTTCAAATGCCACAGACAATTTGGCCCTCTCTGCTTTCCTGTGGACTCCATCCTCAAAACCACCTGTTTTCGTTTTCAGCAATGTTTTGAGCAAAAAAGACAAACGTCCAGCTTTTGCTGCCACAGCAAAGGTGCCATGGGGAAAAGTGATGCTGGTCCTCACTGCCTCCTGGAACCCCTTCAAATGCCCCAAACAATTTGGCCCTCTCTGCTTTCCTGCGGACTCCATCCTCAAAAGCACCTGTTTTCGCTTTCGGCGCTGTTTGGAGCAAAAAAGACAAACGTCCAGCTTTTGCTGCCACAGCAAAGGTGCCAGCGGGGAAAAGTGATGCTGGTTCTCATTGCCTCCTGGAACCCCTTCAAATGCCCCAGACAATTTGGCCCTCTCTGCTTTCCTGTGGACTCCATCCTCAAAAGCACCTGTTTTCACTTTCGGCGCCCTCCGGAGCAAAAAAGACAAACGTCCAGCTTTTGCTGCCACAGCAAAGGTGGCAGTGCGGAAAAGTGATGCTGGTCCTCACTGCCTCCTGGAACCCCTTCAAATGCCCCAGACAATTTGGCCCTCTCTGCTTTCCTGCAGACTCCATCCTCAAAAGCACCTGTTTTCAATTTCGGCACCCTCCGGAGCAAAAAAGACAAACGTCCAGCTTTTGCTGCCACAGCAAAGGTGGCAGCGGGGAAAAGTGATGCTGGTCCTCACTGCCTCCTGGAACCCCTTCAAATGCCCCAGACAATTTGGCCCTCTCTGCTTTCCTGCGGACTCCATCCTCAAAAGCACCTGTTTTCGCTTTCGGCGCTGTTTGGAGCAAAAAAGACAAACGTCCAGCTTTTGCTGGCACAGCAAAGGTGGCAGCGGGGAAAAGTGATGCTGGTCCTCACTGCCTCCTGGAACCCCTTCAAATGCCCCAGGCAATTTGGCCCTCTCTGCTTTCCTGCGGACTCCATCCTCAAAAACACCTTTTTTTAATTTACGGCGCCCTCCGGAGCAAAAAAGACAAACGTCCAGCTTTTGCTGCCACAGCAAAGGTGGCAGCGGGGAAAAGTGATGCTGGTCCTCACTGCCTCCTGGAACCCCTTCAAATGCCCCAGACAATTTGGCCCTCTCTGCTTTCCTGCGGACTCCATCCTCAAAAGCACCTGTTTTCACTTTGGGCGCCCTCCGGAGCAAAAAAGACAAACGTCCAGCTTTTGCTGCAACAGCAAAGGTGCCAGCGGGGAAAAGTGATGCTGGTCCTCACTGCCTCCTGGAACCCCTTCAAATGCCCCAGACAATTTGGCCCTCTCTGCTTTCCTGCGGACTCCATCCTCAAAAGCACCTGTTTTCGCTTTCGGCGCTGTTTGGAGCAAAAAAGACAAACGTCCAGCTTTTGCTGCCACAGCAAAGGTGCCAGCGGGGAAAAGTGATGCTGGTTCTCATTGCCTCCTGGAACCCCTTCAAATGCCCCAGACAATTTGGCCCTCTCTGCTTTCCTGTGGACTCCATCCTCAAAAGCACCTGTTTTCACTTTTGGCGCCCTCCGGAACAAAAAAGACAAACGTCCAGCTTTTGCTGCCACAGCAAAGGTGGCAGTGGGGAAAAGTGATGCTGGTCCTCACTGCCTCCTGGAACCCCTTCAAATGCCCCAGACAATTTGGCTCTCTCTGCTTTCCTGCAGACTCCATCCTCAAAAGCACCTGTTTTCAATTTCGGCACCCTCCGGAGCAAAAAAGACAAACGTCCAGCTTTTGCTGCCACAGCAAAGGTGGCAGCGGGGAAAAGTGATGCTGGTCCTCACTGCCTCCTGGAACCCCTTCAAATGCCCCAGACAATTTGGCCCTCTCTGCTTTCCTGCGGACTCCATCCTCAAAAGCACCTGTTTTCGCTTTCGGCGCTGTTTGGAGCAAAAAAGACAAACGTCCAGCTTTTGCTGGCACAGCAAAGGTGGCAGTGCTGAAAAGTGATGCTGGTCCTCACTGCCTCCTGGAACCCCTTCAAATGCCCCAGGCAATTTGGCCCTCTCTGCTTTCCTGCAGACTCCATCCTCAAAAACACCTTTTTTTAATTTACGGCGCCCTCCGGAGCAAAAAAGACAAACGTCCAGCTTTTGCTGCCACAGCAAAGGTGCCAGCGGGGAAAAGTGATGCTGGTCCTCACTGCCTCCTGGAACCCCTTCAAATGCCCCAGACAATTTGGCCCTCTCTGCTTTCCTGCGGACTCCATCCTCAAAAGCACCTGTTTTCACTTTGGGCGCCCTCCGGAGCAAAAAAGACAAACGTCCAGCTTTTGCTGCAACAGCAAAGGTTCCAGCGGGGAAAAGTGATGCTGGTCCTCACTGCCTCCTGGAACCCCTTCAAATGCCCCAGACAATTTGGCCCTCTCTGCTTTCCTGCGGACTCCATCCTCAAAAGCACCTGTTTTCGCTTTCGGCAGTGTTTGGAGCAAAAAAGACAAACGTCCAGCTTTTGCTGCCACAGCAAAGGTGGCAGCGGGGAAAAGTGATGCTGGTCCTCACTGCCTCCTGGAACCCCTTCAAATGCCCCAGACAATTTGGCCCTCTCTGCTTTCCTGCGGACTCCATCCTCAAAAGCACCTGTTTTCGCTTTCGGCGCTGTTTGGAGCAAAAAAGACAAACGTCCAGCTTTTGCTGCCACAGCAAAGGTGTCAGCGGGGAAAAGTGATGCTGGTCCTCACTGCCTCCTGGAACCCCTTCAAATGCCCCAGATAATTCGGCCCTCTCTGCTTTCCTGCGGACTCCATCCTCAAAAGCACCTGTTTTCACTTTGGGCGCCCTCCGGAGCAAAAAAGACAAACGTCCAGCTTTTGCTGCCACAGCAAAGGTGCCAGCGGGGAAAAGTGATGCTGGTCCTCACTGCCTCCTGGAACCCCTTCAAATGCTCCAGACAATTTGGCCCTCGCTGCTTTCCTGCGGACTCCATCCTCAAAAGCACCTGTTTTCGCTTTCGGCGGTGTTTGGAGCAAAAAAGACAAACGTCCAGCTCTTGCTGCCACAGCAAAGGTGCCAGCGGGGAAAAGTGATGCTGGTCCTCACTGCCTCCTGGAACCCCTTCAAATGCCCCAGACAATTTGGCCCTCTCTGCTTTCCTGCGGACTCTATCCTCAAAAGCACCTGTTTTCACTTTCGGCGCCCTCGGGAGCAAAAAAGACAAACGTCCAGGTTTTGCTGCCACAGCAAAGGTGCCAGCGGGGAAAAGTGATGCTGGTCCTCACTGCCTCCTGGAACCCCTTCAAATGCCCCAGACAATTTGGCCCTCTCTGCTTTCCTGCGGACTCCATCCTCAAAAGCACCTGTTTTCGCTGTCGGCGTTGTTTGGAGCAAAAAAGACAAACGTCCAGCTTTTGCTGCCACAGCAAAGGTGGCAGTGCGGAAAAGTGATGCTGGTCCTCACTGCCTCCTGGAACCCCTTCAAATGCCCCAGACAATTTGGCCCTCTCTGCTTTCCTGCGGACTCCATCCTCAAAAGCACCTGTTTTCACTTTCGGCGCCCTCCGGAGAAAAAATACAAACGTCCAGCTTTTGCTGCCACAGCAAAGGTGGCAGTGCTGAAAAGTGATGCTGGTCCTCACTGCCTCCTGGAACCCCTTCAAATGCCCCAGACAATTTGGCCCTCTCTGCTTTCCTGCGGACTCCAGCATCAAAAGCACCTGTTTTCGCTTTCGGCGCTGTTTGGAGCAAAAAAGACAAACGTCCAGCTTTTGCTGGCACAGCAAAGGTGCCAGCGGGGAAAAGTGATGCTGGTCCTCACTGCCTCCTGGAACCCCTTCAAATGCCCCAGACAATTTGGCCCTCTCTGCTTTCCTGCGGACTCCATCCTCAAAAGCACCTGTTATCGCTTTCGGCGCTGTTTGGAGCAAAAAAGACAAACGTCCAGCTTTTGCTGGCACAGCAAAGGTGCCAGCGGGGAAAAGTGATGCTGGTCCTCACTGCCTCCTGGAACCCCTTCAAATGCCCCAGACAATTTGGTCCTCTCTGCTTTCCTGCGGACTCCAGCCTCAAAAGCACCTGTTTTCGCTTTCGGCGCTGTTTGGAGCAAAAAAGACAAATGTCCAGCTTTTGCTGCCACAGCAAAGGTGCCAGCGGGGAAAAGTGATGCTGGTCCTCACTGCCTCCTGGAACCCCTTCAAATGCCACAGACAATTTGGCCCTCTCTGCTTTCCTGTGGACTCCATCCTCAAAACCACCTGTTTTCGTTTTCAGCAATGTTTTGAGCAAAAAAGACAAACGTCCAGCTTTTGCTGCCACAGCAAAGGTGCCATGGGGAAAAGTGATGCTGGTCCTCACTGCCTCCTGGAACCCCTTCAAATGCCCCAGACAATTTGGCCCTCTCTGCTTTCCTGCGGACTCCATCCTCAAAAGCACCTGTTTTCGCTTTCGGCGTTGTTTGGAGCAAAAAAGACAAACGTCCAGCTTTTGCTGCCACAGCAAAGGTGCCAGCGGGGAAAAGTGATGCTGGTCCTCACTGCCTCCTGGAACCCCTTCAAATACCCCAGACAATTTGGCCCTCTCTGCTTTCCTGTGGACTCCATCCTCAAAAGCACCTGTTTTCACTTTCGGCGCCCTCCGGAGCAAAAAAGACAAACGTCCAGCTTTTGCTGCCACAGCAAAGGTGGCAGTGCGGAAAAGTGATGCTGGTCCTCACTGCCTCCTGGAACCCCTTCAAATGCCCCAGACAATTTGGCCCTCTCTGCTTTCCTGCGGACTCCAGCATCAAAAGCACCTGTTTTCGCTTTCGGCGCTGTTTAGAGCAAAAAAGACAAACGTCCAGCTTTTGCTGCCACAGCTAAGGTGCCAGCGGGGAAAAGTGATGCTGGTCCTCACTGCCTCCTGGAACCCCTTCAAATGCCCCAGACAATTTGGTCCTCTCTGCTTTCCTGCGGACTCCATCCTCAAAAGCACCTGTTTTCGCTTTCGGCGCTGTTTGGAGCAAAAAAGACAAACGTCCAGCTTTTGCTGCCACAGCAAAGGTGTCAGTGCGGAAAAGTGATGCTGGTCCTCACTGCCTCCTGGAACCCCTTCAAATGCCCCAAACAATTTGGCCCTCTCTGCTTTCCTGTGGACTCCATCCTCAAAACCACCTGTTTTCGTTTTCAGCAATGTTTTGAGCAAAAAAGACAAACGTCCAGCTTTTGCTGGCACAGCAAAGGTGCCAGCGGGGAAAAGTGATGCTGGTCCTCACTGCCTCCTGGAACCCCTTCAAATGCCCCAGACAATTTGGCCCTCTCTGCTTTCCTGCGGACTCCATCCTCAAAAGCACCTGTTTTCGCGTTCGGCGGTGTTTGGAGCAAAAAAGACAAACGTCCAGCTTTTGCTGCCACAGCAAAGGTGGCAGCGGGGAAAAGTGATGCTGGTCCTCACTGCCTCCTGGAACCCCTTCAAATGCCCCAGACAATTTGGCCCTCTCTGCTTTCCTGCGGACTCCATCCTCAAAAGCACCTGTTTTCACTTTGGGCGCCCTCCGGAGCAAAAAAGACAAACGTCCAGGTTTTGCTGCCACAGCAAAGGTGCCAGCGGGGAAAAGTGATGCTGGTCCTCACTGCCTCCTGGAACCCCTTCAAATGCCCCAGACAATTTGGCCCTCTCTGCTTTCCTGCGGACTGCATCCTCAAAAGCACCTGTTTTCGCTGTCGGCGTTGTTTGGAGCAAAAAAGACAAACGTCCAGCTTTTGCTGCCACAGCAAAGGTGGCAGTGCGGAAAAGTGATGCTGGTCCTCACTGCCTCCTGGAACCCCTTCAAATGCCCCAGACAATTTGGCCCTCTCTGCTTTCCTGCGGACTCCATCCTCAAAAGCACCTGTTTTCACTTTGGGCGCCCTCCGGAGAAAAAAGACAAACGTCCCGCTTTTGCTGCCACAGCAAAGGTGCCAGCTGGGAAAAGTGATGCTGGTCCTCACTGCCTCCTGGAACCCCTTCAAATGCCCCAGACAATTTGGCCCTCTCTGCTTTCCTGCGGACTCCAGCATCAAAAGCACCTGTTTTCGCTTTCGGCGCTGTTTGGAGCAAAAAAGACAAACGTCCAGCTTTTGCTGGCACAGCAAAGGTGCCAGCGGGGAAAAGTGATGCTGGTCCTCACTGCCTCCTGGAACCCCTTCAAATGCCCCAGACAATTTGGCCCTCTCTGCTTTCCTGCGGACTCCATCCTCAAAAGCACCTGTTTACGCTTTCGGCGCTGTTTGGAGCAAAAAAGACAAACGTCCAGCTTTTGCTGCCACAGCAAAGGTGCCAGCGGGGAAAAGTGATGCTGGTCCTCACTGCCTCCTGGAACCCCTTCAAATGCCCCACACAATTTGGTCCTCTCTGCTTTCCTGCGGACTCCATCCTCAAAAGCACCTGTTTTCGCTTTCGGCGCTGTTTGGAGCAAAAAAGACAAACGTCCAGGTTTTGCTGCCACAGCAAAGGTGGCAGTGCGGAAAAGTGATGCTGGTCCTCACTGCCTCCTGGAACCCCTTCAAATGCCCCAAACAATTTGGCCCTCTCTGCTTTCCTGTGGACTCCATCCTCAAAACCACCTGTTTTCGTTTTCAGCAATGTTTTGAGCAAAAAAGACAAACGTCCAGCTTTTGCTGCCACAGCAAAGGTGCCAGCGGGGAAAAGTGATGCTGGTCCTCACTGCCTCCTGGAACCCCTTCAAATGCCCCAGACAATTTGGCCCTCTCTGCTTTCCTGCGGACTCCATCCTCAAAAGCACCTGTTTTCGCGTTCGGCGCTGTTTGGAGCAAAAAAGACAAACGTCCAGCTTTTGCTGCCACAGCAAAGGTGTCAGCGGGGAAAAGTGATGCTGGTCCTCACTGCCTCCTGGAACCCCTTCAAATGCCCCAGACAATTTGGCCCTCTCTGCTTTCCTGCGGACTCCATCCTCAAAAGCACCTGTTTTCACTTTGGGCGCCCTCCCAAGCAAAAAAGACAAACGTCCAGCTTTTGCTGCAACAGCAAAGGTGCCAGCGGGGAAAAGTGATGCTGGTCCTCACTGCCTCCTGGAACCCCTTCAAATGCCCCAGACAATTTGGCCCTCTCTGCTTTCCTGCGGACTCCATCCTCAAAAGCACCTGTTTTCGCGTTCGGCGCTGTTTGGAGCAAAAAAGACAAACGTCCAGCTTTTGCTGCCACAGCAAAGGTGGCAGCGGGGAAAAGTGATGCTGGTCCTCACTGCCTCCTGGAACCCCTTCAAATGCCCCAGACAATTTGGCCCTCTCTGCTTTCCTGCGGACTCCATCCTCAAAAGCACCTGTTTTCACTTTGGGCGCCCTCCGGAGCAAAAAAGACAAACGTCCAGCTTTTGCTGCCACAGCAAAGGTGCCAGCGGGGAAAAGTGATGCTGGTCCTCACTGCCTCCTGGAACCCCTTCAAATGCTCCAGACAATTTGGCCCTCGCTGCTTTCCTGCGGACTCCATCCTCAAAAGCACCTGTTTTCGCTGTCGGCGTTGTTTGGAGCAAAAAAGACAAACGTCCAGCTTTTGCTGCCACAGCAAAGGTGGCAGTGCGGAAAAGTGATGCTGGTCCTCACTGCCTCCTGGAACCCCTTCAAATGCCCCAGACAATTTGGCCCTCTCTGCTTTCCTGCGGACTCCATCCTCAAAAGCACCTGTTTTCACTTTGGGCGCCCTCCGGAGAAAAAATACAAACGTCCAGCTTTTGCTGCCACAGCAAAGGTGCCAGCGGGGAAAAGTGATGCTGGTCCTCACTGCCTCCTGGAACCCCTTCAAATGCCCCAGACAATTTGGCCCTCTCTGCTTTCCTGCGGACTCCAGCATCAAAAGCACCTGTTTTCGCTTTCGGCGCTGTTTGGAGCAAAAAAGACAAACGTCCAGCTTTTGCTGGCACAGCAAAGGTGCCAGCGGGGAAAAGTGATGCTGGTCCTCACTGCCTCCTGGAACCCCTTCAAATGCCCCAGACAATTTGGTCCTCTCTGCTTTCCTGCGGACTCCAGCCTCAAAAGCACCTGTTTTCGCTTTCGGCGCTGTTTGGAGCAAAAAAGACAAATGTCCAGCTTTTGCTGCCACAGCAAAGGTGCCAGCGGGGAAAAGTGATGCTGGTCCTCACTGCCTCCTGGAACCCCTTCAAATGCCCCAGACAATTTGGCCCTCTCTGCTTTCCTGCGGACTCCAGCATCAAAAGCACCTGTTTTCGCGTTCGGCGCTGTTTGGAGCAAAAAAGACAAACGTCCAGCTTTTGCTGCCACAGCAAAGGTGCCAGCGGGGAAAAGTGATGCTGGTCCTCACTGCCTCCTGGAACCCCTTCAAATGCCCCAGACAATTTGGTCCTCTCTGCTTTCCTGCGGACTCCAGCCTCAAAAGCACCTGTTTTCGCTTTCGGCGCTGTTTGGAGCAAAAAAGACAAATGTCCAGCTTTTGCTGCCACAGCAAAGGTGCCAGCGGGGAAAAGTGATGCTGGTCCTCACTGCCTCCTGGAACCCCTTCAAATGCCACAGACAATTTGGCCCTCTCTGCTTTCCTGTGGACTCCATCCTCAAAACCACCTGTTTTCGTTTTCAGCAATGTTTTGAGCAAAAAAGACAAACGTCCAGCTTTTGCTGCCACAGCAAAGGTGGCAGCGGCGAAAAGTGATGCTGGTCCTCACTGCCTCCTGGAACCCCTTCAAATGCCCCAGACAATTTGGCCCTCTCTGCTTTCCTGCGGACTCCATCCTCAAAAGCACCTGTTTTCGCTTTCGGCGCTGTTTGGAGCAAAAAAGACAAACGTCCAGCTTTTGCTGCCACAGCAAAGGTGGCAGTAGGGAAAAGTGATGCTGGTTCTCACTGCCTCCTGGAACCCCTTCAAATGCCCCAGACAATTTGGCCCTCTCTGCTTTCCTGTGGACTCCATCCTCAAAAGCACCTGTTTTCACTTTCGGCGCCCTCCGGAGCAAAAAAGACAAACGTCCAGCTTTTGCTGCCACAGCAAAAGTGGCAGCGGGGAAAAGTGATGCTGGTCCTCACTGCCTCCTGGAACCCCTTCAAATGCCCCAGACAATTTGGCCCTCTCTGATTTCCTGCGGACACCATCCTCAAAAGCACCTGTTTTCGCTTTCGGCGCTGTTTGGAGCAAAAAAGACAAACGTCCAGCTTTTGCTGCCACAGCAAAGGTGGCAGCGGGGAAAAGTGATGCTGGTCCTCACTGCCTCCTGGAACCCCTTCAAATGCCCCAGACAATTTGGCCCTCTCTGCTTTCCTGCGGACTCTATCCTCAAAAGCACCTGTTTTCACTTTTGGCGCCCTCGGGAGCAAAAAAGACAAACGTCCAGGTTTTGCTGCCACAGCAAAGGTGCCAGCGGGGAAAAGTGATGCTGGTCCTCACTGCCTCCTGGAACCCCTTCAAATGCCCCAGACAATTTGGCCCTCTCTGCTTGTCTGCGGACTCCATCCTCAAAAGCACCTGTTTTCGCTTTCGGCGGTGTTTGGAGCAAAAAAGACAAACGTCCAGCTTTTGCTGCCACAGCAAAGGTGCCAGCTGGGAAAAGTGATGCTGGTCCTCACTGCCTCCTGGAACCCCTTCAAATGCCCCAGACAATTTGGCCCTCTCTGCTTTCCTGCGGACTCCAGCATCAAAAGCACCTGTTTTCGCTTTCGGCGCTGTTTGGAGCAAAAAAGACAAACGTCCAGCTTTTGCTGGCACAGCAAAGGTGCCAGCGGGGAAAAGTGATGCTGGTCCTCACTGCCTCCTGGAACCCCTTCAAATGCCCCAGACAATTTGGCCCTCTCTGCTTTCCTGCGGACTCCATCCTCAAAAGCACCTGTTTACGCTTTCGGCGCTGTTTGGAGCAAAAAAGACAAACGTCCAGCTTTTGCTGCCACAGCAAAGGTGCCAGCGGGGAAAAGTGATGCTGGTCCTCACTGCCTCCTGGAACCCCTTCAAATGCCCCACACAATTTGGCCCTCTCTGCTTTCCTGCGGACTCCATCCTCAAAAGCACCTGTTTTCGCTTTCGGTGCTGTTTGGAGCAAAAAAGACAAACGTCCAGCTTTTGCTGCCACAGCAAAGGTGGCAGCGGGGAAAAGTGATGCTGGTCCTCACTGCCTCCTGGAACCCCTTCAAATGCCCCAGACAATTTGGTCCTCTCTGCTTTCCTGCGGACTCCAGCCTCAAAAGCACCTGTTTTCGCTTTCGGCGCTGTTTGGAGCAAAAAAGACAAATGTCCAGCTTTTGCTGCCACAGCAAAGTTGCCAGCGGGGAAAAGTGATGCTGGTCCTCACTGCCTCCTGGAACCCCTTCAAATGCCACAGACAATTTGGCCCTCTCTGCTTTCCTGTGGACTCCATCCTCAAAACCACCTGTTTTCGTTTTCAGCAATGTTTTGAGCAAAAAAGACAAACGTCCAGCTTTTGCTGCCACAGCAAAGGTGCCATGGGGAAAAGTGATGCTGGTCCTCACTGCCTCCTGGAACCCCTTCAAATGCCCCAGACAATTTGGCCCTCTCTGCTTTCCTGCGGACTCCATCCTCAAAAGCACCTGTTTTCGCTTTCGGCGGTGTTTGGAGCAAAAAAGACAAACGTCCAGCTTTTGCTGCCACAGCAAAGGTGGCAGTAGGGAAAAGTGATGCTGGTCCTCACTGCCTCCTGGAACCCCTTCAAATGCCCCAGACAATTTGGCCCTCTCTGCTTTCCTGTGGACTCCATCCTCAAAAGCACCTGTTTTCACTTTGGGCGCCCTCCGGAGCAAAAAAGACAAACGTCCAGCTTTTGCTGCCACAGCAAAGGTGGCAGTGCGGAAAAGTGATGCTGGTCCTCACTGCCTCCTGGAACCCCTTCAAATGCCCCAGACAATTTGGCCCTCTCTGCTTTCCTGCGGACTCCAGCATCAAAAGCACCTGTTTTCGCTTTCGGCGCTGTTTGGAGCAAAAAAGACAAACGTCCAGCTTTTGCTGCCACAGCTAAGGTGCCAGCGGGGAAAAGTGATGCTGGTCCTCACTGCCTCCTGGAACCCCTTCAAATGCCCCAGACAATTTGGTCCTCTCTGCTTTCCTGCGGACTCCATCCTCAAAAGCACCTGTTTTCGCTTTCGGCGCTGTTTGGAGCAAAAAAGACAAACATCCAGCTTTTGCTGCCACAGCAAAGGTGGCAGTGCGGAAAAGTGATGCTGGTCCTCACTGCCTCCTGGAACCCCTTCAAATGCCCCAAACAATTTGGCCCTCTCTGCTTTCCTGTGGACTCCATCCTCAAAACCACCTGTTTTCGTTTTCAGCAATGTTTTGAGCAAAAAAGACAAACGTCCAGCTTTTGCTGCCACAGCAAAGGTGGCAGCGGGGAAAAGTGATGCTGGTCCTCACTGCCTCCTGGAACCCCTTCAAATGCCCCAGACAATTTGGCCCTCTCTGCTTTCCTGCGGACTCCATCCTCAAAAGCACCTGTTTTCGCGTTCGGCGCTGTTTGGAGCAAAAAAGACAAACGTCCAGCTTTTGCTGCCACAGCAAAGGTGGCAGCGGGGAAAAGTGATGCTGGTCCTCACTGCCTCCTGGAACCCCTTCAAATGCCCCAGACAATTTGGCCCTCTCTGCTTTCCTGCGGAATCCATCCTCAAAAGCACCTGTTTTCACTTTGGGCGCCCTCCGGAGCAAAAAAGACAAACGTCCAGCTTTTGCTGCAACAGCAAAGGTGCCAGCGGGGAAAAGTGATGCTGGTCCTCACTGCCTCCTGGAACCCCTTCAAATGCCCCAGACAATTTGGCCCTCTCTGCTTTCCTGCGGACTCCATCCTCAAAAGCACCTGTTTTCACTTTGGGCGCCCTCCGGAGCAAAAAAGACAAACGTCCAGCTTTTGCTGGCACAGCAAATGTGCCAGCGGGGAAAAGTGATGCTGGTCCTCACTGCCTCCTGGAACCCCTTCAAATGCTCCAGACAATTTGGCCCTCGCTGCTTTCCTGCGGACTCCATCCTCAAAAGCACCTGTTTTCGCTTTCGGCGGCGTTTGGAGCAAAAAAGACAAACGTCCAGCTTTTGCTGCCACAGCAAAGGTGGCAGTGCGGAAAAGTGATGCTGGTCCTCACTGCCTCCTGGAACCCCTTCAAATGCCCCAGACAATTTGGCCCTCTCTGCTTTCCTGCGGACTCCATCCTCAAAAGCACCTGTTTTCACTTTGGGCGCCCTCCGGAGAAAAAAGACAAACGTCCAGCTTTTGCTGCCACAGCAAAGGTGCCAGCGGGGAAAAGTGATGCTGGTCCTCACTGCCTCCTGGAACCCCTTCAAATGCCCCAGACAATTTGGCCCTCTCTGCTTTCCTGCGGACTCCAGCATCAAAAGCACCTGTTTACGCTTTCGGCGCTGTTTGGAGCAAAAAAGACAAACGTCCAGCTTTTGCTGGCACAGCAAAGATGCCAGCGGGGAAAAGTGATGCTGGTCCTCACTGCCTCCTGGAACCCCTTCAAATGCCCCACACAATTTGGCCCTCTCTGCTTTCCTGCGGACTCCAGCATCAAAAGCACCTGTTTTCGCTTTCGGCGCTGTTTGGAGCAAAAAAGACAAACGTCCAGCTTTTGCTGCCACAGCAAAGGTGGCAGTGGGGAAAAGTGATGCTGGTCCTCACTGCCTCCTGGAACCCCTTCAAATGCCCCAGACAATTTGGTCCTCTCTGCTTTCCTGCGGACTCCAGCCTCAAAAGCACCTGTTTTCGCTTTCGGCGCTGTTTGGAGCAAAAAAGACAAATGTCCAGCTTTTGCTGCCACAGCAAAGGTGCCAGCGGGGAAAAGTGATGCTGGTCCTCACTGCCTCCTGGAACCCCTTCAAATGCCACAGACAATTTGGCCCTCTCTGCTTTCCTGTGGACTCCATCCTCAAAAGCACCTGTTTTCGTTTTCAGCAATGTTTTGAGCAAAAAAGACAAACGTCCAGCTTTTGCTGCCACAGCAAAGGTGGCAGCGGCGAAAAGTGATGCTGGTCCTCACTGCCTCCTGGAACCCCTTCAAATACACCAGACAATTTGGCCCTCTCTGCTTTCCTGCGGACTCCATCCTCAAAAGCACCTGTTTTCGCTTTCGGCGGTGTTTGGAGCAAAAAAGACAAACGTCCAGCTTTTGCTGCCACAGCAAAGGTGGCAGTAGGGAAAAGTGATGCTGGTTCTCACTGCCTCCTGGAACCCCTTCAAATGCCCCAGACAATTTGGCCCTCTCTGCTTTCCTGTGGACTCCATCCTCAAAAGCACCTGTTTTCACTTTCGGCGCCCTCCGGAGCAAAAAAGACAAACGTCCAGCTTTTGCTGCCACAGCAAAGGTGGCAGTGCGGAAAAGTGATGCTGGTCCTCACTGCCTCCTGGAACCCCTTCAAATGCCCCAGACAATTTGGCCCTCTCTGCTTTCCTGCGGACTCCAGCATCAAAAGCACCTGTTTTCGCTTTCGGCGCTGTTTGGAGCAAAAAAGACAAACGTCCAGCTTTTGCTGCCACAGCAAAGGTGCCAGCGGGGAAAAGTGATGCTGGTCCTCACTGCCTCCTGGAACCCCTTCAAATGCCCCAGACAATTTGGTCCTCTCTGCTTTCCTGCGGACTCCAGCCTCAAAAGCACCTGTTTTCGCTTTCGGCGCTGTTTGGAGCAAAAAAGACAAATGTCCATCTTTTGCTGCCACAGCAAAGGTGCCAGCGGGGAAAAGTGATGCTGGTCCTCACTGCCTCCTGGAACCCCTTCAAATGCCCCAGACAATTTGGCCCTCTCTGCTTTCCTGTGGACTCCATCCTCAAAACCACCTGTTTTCGTTTTCAGCAATGTTTTGAGCAAAAAAGACAAACGTCCAGCTTTTGCTGCCACAGCAAAGGTGGCAGTGCGGAAAAGTGATGCTGGTCCTCACTGCCTCCTGGAACCCCTTCAAATGCCCCAGACAATTTGGCCCTCTCTGCTTTCCTGCGGACACCATCCTCAAAAGCACCTGTTTTCGCTTTCGGCGCTGTTTGGAGCAAAAAAGACAAACGTCCAGCTTTTGCTGGCACAGCAAAGGTGGCAGTGCGGAAAAGTGATGCTGGTCCTCACTGCCTCCTGGAACCCCTTCAAATGCCCCAGACAATTTGGCCCTCTCTGCTTTCCTGTGGACTCCATCCTCAAAAGCACCTGTTTTCACTTTCGGCGCCCTCCGGAGCAAAAAGACAAACGTCCAGCTTTTGCTGCCACAGCAAAGGTGCCAGTGCGGAAAAGTGATGCTGGTCCTCACTGCCTCCTGGAACCCCTTCAAATGCCCCAGACAATTTGGCCCTCTCTGCTTTCCTGCAGACTCCATCCTCAAAAGCACCTGTTTTCAATTTCGGCGCCCTCCGGAGCAAAAAAGACAAACGTCCAGCTTTTGCTGCCACAGCAAAGGTGCCAGCGGGGAAAAGTGATGCTGGTCCTCACTGCCTCCTGGAACCCCTTTTAATGCCCCAGACAATTTGGCCCTCTCTGCTTTCCTGCGGACTCCATCCTCAAAAGTACCTGTTTTCGCTTTCGGCGGTGTTTGGAGCAAAAAAGACAAACGTCCAGCTTTTGCTCCCACAGCAAAGGTGCCAGCGGGGAAAAGTGATGCTGGTCCTCATTGCCTCCTGGAACCCCTTCAAATGCCCCAGGCAATTTGGCCCTCTCTGCTTTCCTGCGGACTCCATCCTCAAAAACACCTTTTTTTAATTTACGGCGCCCTCCGGAGCAAAAAAGACAAACGTCCAGCTTTTGCTGCCACAGCAAAGGTGCCAGCGGGGAAAAGTGATGCTGGTCCTCACTGCCTCCTGGAACCCCTTCAAATGCCCCAGACAATTTGGCCCTCTCTGCTTTCCTGCGGACTCCATCCTCAAAAGCACCTGTTTTCGCATTCGGTGCTGTTTGGACCAAAAAAGACAAACGTCCAGCTTTTGCTGCCACAGCAAAGGTGGCAGTAGGGAAAAGTGATGCTGGTCCTCACTGCCTCCTGGAACCCCTTCAAATGCCACAGACAATTTGGCCCTCTCTGCTTTCCTGCGGACTCCATCCTCAAAAGCACCTGTTTTCACTTTCGGTGCCCTCCGGAGCAAAAAAGACAAACGTCCAGCTTTTGCTGCCACAGCAAGGGTGCCAGCGGGGAAAAGTGATGCTGGTCCTCACTGCCTCCTGGAACCCCTTCAAATGCCCCACATAATTTGGCCCTCTCTGCTTTCCTGCAGACTCCATCCTCAAAAGCACCTGTTTTCACTTTCGGCGCCCTCCGGAGCAAAAAAGACAAACGTCCAGCTTTTGCTGCCACAGCAAAGGTGCCAGCGGGGAAAAGTGATGCTGGTCCTAACTGCCCCCTAGAACCCCTTCAAATGCCCCAGACAATTTGGCCCTCTCTGCTTTCCTGCGGACTCTATCCTCAAAAGCACCTGTTTTCGCTTTAGGAATCCTCCGGAGCAAAAAATACAAACGTCCAGCTTTTGCTGCCACAGCAAAGGTGGCAGCGGGGAAAAGTGATGCTGGTCCTCACTGCCTCCTGGAACCCCTTCAAATGCCCCAGACAATTTGGTCCTCTCTGCTTTCCTGCGGACTCCATCCTCAAAAGCACCTGTTATCGCTTTCGGCGCTGTTTGGAGCAAAAACGACAAACGTCCAGCTTTTGCTGCCACAGCAAAGGTGGCAGCGGGGAAAAGTGATGCTGGTCCTCACTGCCTCCTGGAACCCCTTCAAATGCCTCAG
The DNA here is from genome assembly GCF_965231255.1 of Vanellus vanellus. Taxonomy (NCBI): domain Eukaryota; kingdom Metazoa; phylum Chordata; class Aves; order Charadriiformes; family Charadriidae; genus Vanellus; species Vanellus vanellus. The sequence continues at coordinate 47,226 of NW_028128517.1, read as the reverse complement.
ACAATTTGGCCCTCTCTGCTTTCCTGCGGACTCCATCCTCAAAAGCACCTGTTTTCGCATTCGGTGCTGTTTGGAGCAAAAAAGACAAACGTCCAGCTTTTGCTGCCACAGCAAAGGTGCCAGCGGGGAAAAGTGATGCTGGTTCTCACTGCCTCCTGGAACCCCTTCAAATGCCCCAGACAATTTGGCCCTCTCTGCTTTCCTGCGGACTCCATCCTCAAAAGCACCTGTTTTCGCTTTCGGCGCTGTTTGGAGCAAAAAAGACAAACGTCCAGCTTTTGCTGCCACAGCAAAGGTGGCAGTAGGGAAAAGTGATGCTGGTCCTCACTGCCTCCTGGAACCCCTTCAAATGCCCCAGACAATTTGGCCCTCTCTGCTTTCCTGCGGACTCCATCCTCAAAAGCACCTGTTGTCGCTTTCGGCGCCCTCCGGAGCGAAAAAGACAAACGTCCAGCTTTTGCTGCCACAGCAAAGGTGGCAGTGCGGAAAAGTGATGCTGGTCCTCACTGCCTCCTGGAACCCCTTCAAATGCCCCACACAATTTGGCCCTCTCTGCTTTCCTGCGGACTCCATCCTCAAAAGCACCTGATTTCGCTTTCGGTGCTGTTTGGAGCAAAAAAGACAAACGTCCAGCTTTTGCTGCCACAGCAAAGGTGCCAGCGGGGAAAAGTGATGCTGGTCCTCACTGCCTCCTGGAACCCCTTCAAATGCCCCACACAATTTGGTCCTCTCTGCTTTCCTGCGGACTCCAGCCTCAAAAGCACCTGTTTTCGCTTTCGGCGCTGTTTGGAGCAAAAAAGACAAACGTCCAGCTTTTGCTGCCACAGCAAAGGTGCCAGCGGGGAAAAGTGATGCTGGTCCTCACTGCCCCCTAGAACCCCTTCAAATGCCCCAGACAATTTGGCCCTCTCTGCTTTCCTGCGGACTCCATCCTCAAAAGCACCTGTTTTCACTTTAGGCATCCTCCGGAGCAAAAAAGACAAACGTCCAGCTTTTGCTGCAACAGCAAAGGTGCCAGCGGGGAAAAGTGATGCTGGTCCTCACTGCCTCCTGGAACCCCTTCAAATGCCCCAGACAATTTGGTCCTCTCTGCTTTCCTGCCGACTCCATCCTCAAAAGCACCTGTTTTCGCTTTCGGCGGTGTTTGGAGCAAAAAAGACAAACGTCCAGGTTTTGCTGCCACAGCAAAGGTGGCAGCGGGGAAAAGTTATGCTGGTCCTCACTGCCTCCTGGAACCCCTTCAAATGCCCCAGACAATTTGGCCCTCTCTGCTTTCCTGCGGACTCCATCCTCAAAAGCACCTGTTTTCGCTTTCGGTGGTGTTTGGACCAAAAAAGACAAACGTCCAGCTTTTGCTGCCACAGCAAAGGTGCCAGCGGGGAAAAGTGATGCTGGTCCTCACTGCCTCCTGGAACCCCTTCAAATGCCCCACATAATTTGGCCCTCTCTGCTTTCCTGCAGACTCCATCCTCAAAAGCACCTGTTTTCACTTTCGGCGCCCTCCGGAGCAAAAAAGACAAACGTCCAGCTTTTGCTGCCACAGCAAAGTTGCCAGCGGGGAAAAGTGATGCTGGTCCTCACTGCCTCCTGGAACCCCTTCAAATGCCCCAGACAATTTGGCCCTCTCTGCTTTCCTACGGACTCCATCCTCAAAAGCACCTGTTTTCGCTTTCGGCGCTGTTTGGAGCAAAAAAGACAAACGTCCAGCTTTTGCTGCCACAGCAAATGTGCCAGCGGGGAAAAGTGATGCTGGTCCTCACTGCCTCCTGGAACCCCTTCAAATGCCCCAGACAATTTGGCCCTCTCTGCTTTCCTGCGGACTCCATCCTCAAAAGCACCTGTTTTCGCTTTCGGTGCTGTTTGGAGCAAAAAAGACAAACGTCCAGCTTTTGCTGCCACAGCAAAGGTGGCAGTGCGGAAAAGTGATGCTGGTCCTCACTGCCTCCTGGAACCCCTTCAAATGCCCCAGACAATTTGGCCCTCTCTGCTTTCCTGTGGACTCCATCCTCAAAAGCACCTGTTTTCACTTTCGGCGCCCTCCGGAGCAAAAAAGACAAACGTCCAGCTTTTGCTGCCACAGCAAAGGTGCCAGCGGGGAAAAGTGATGCTGGTCCTCACTGCCTCCTGGAACCCCTTCAAATGCCCCACATAATTTGGCCCTCTCTGCTTTCCTGCAGACTCCATCCTCAAAAGCACCTGTTTTCACTTTCGGCGCCCTCCGGAGCAAAAAAGACAAACGTCCAGCTTTTGCTGCCACAGCAAAGGTGGCAGCGGGGAAAAGTGATGCTGGTCCTCACTGCCTCCTGGAACCCCTTCAAATGCCCCAGACAATTTGGCCCTCTCTGCTTTCCTACGGACTCCATCCTCAAAAGCACCTGTTTTCGCTTTCGGCGCTGTTTGGAGCAAAAAAGACAAACGTCCAGCTTTTGCTGCCACAGCAAAGGTGCCAGCGGGGAAAAGTGATGCTGGTCCTCACTGCCTCCTGGAACCCCTTCAAATGCCCCAGACAATTTGGCCCTCTCTGCTTTCCTGCGGACTCCAGCCTCAAAAGCACCTGTTTTCGCTTTCGGCGCTGTTTGGAGCAAAAAAGACAAACGTCCAGCTTTTGCTGCCACAGCAAAGGTGCCAGCGGGGAAAAGTGATGCTGGTCCTAACTGCCCCCTAGAACCCCTTCAAATGCCCCAGACAATTTGGCCCTCTCTGCTTTCCTGCGGACTCTATCCTCAAAAGCACCTGTTTTCGCTTTAGGAATCCTCCGGAGCAAAAAATACAAACGTCCAGCTTTTGCTGCCACAGCAAAGGTGGCAGCGGGGAAAAGTGATGCTGGTCCTCACTGCCTCCTGGAACCCCTTCAAATGCCCCAGACAATTTGGCCCTCTCTGCTTTCCTGCGGACTCCATCCTCAAAAGCACCTGTTTTCGATTTCGGTGCTGTTTGGACCAAAAAAGACAAACGTCCAGCTTTTGCTGCCACAGCAAAGGTGCCAGCGGGGAAAAGTGATGCTGGTTCTCACTGCCTCCTGGAACCCCTTCAAATGCCCCAGACAATTGGGCCCTCTCTGCTTTCCTGCGGACTCCATCCTCAAAAGCACCTGTTTTCGCTTTCGGCGCTGTTTGGAGCAAAAAAGACAAACGTCCAGGTTTTGCTGCCACAGCAAAGGTGGCAGCGGGGAAAAGTGATGCTGGTCCTCACTGCCTCCTGGAACCCCTTCAAATGCCCCAGACAATTTGGCCCTCTCTGCTTTCCTGCGGACTCCATCCTCAAAAGCACCTGTTGTCGCTTTCGGCGCCCTCCGGAGCGAAAAAGACAAACGTCCAGCTTTTGCTGCCACAGCAAAGGTGGCAGTTCGGAAAAGTGATGCTGGTCCTCACTGCCTCCTGGAACCCCTTCAAATGCCCCACACAATTTGGCCCTCTCTGCTTTCCTGCGGACTCCATCCTCAAAAGCACCTGTTTTCGCTTTCGGTGCTGTTTGGAGCAAAAAAGACAAACGTCCAGCTTTTGCTGCCACAGCAAAGGTGCCAGCGGGGAAAAGTGATGCTGGTCCTCACTGCCTCCTGGAACCCCTTCAAATGCCCCAGACAATTTGGTCCTCTCTGCTTTCCTGCGGACTCCAGCCTCAAAAGCACCTGTTTTCGCTTTCGGCGCTGTTTGGAGCAAAAAAGACAAACGTCCAGCTTTTGCTTCCACAGCAAAGGTGCCAGCGGGGAAAAGTGATGCTGGTCCTCACTGCCCCCTAGAACCCCTTCAAATGCCCCAGACAATTTGGCCCTCTCTGCTTTCCTGCGGACTCCATCCTCAAAAGCACCTGTTTTCACTTTAGGCATCCTCCGGAGCAAAAAAGACAAACGTCCAGCTTTTGCTGCAACAGCAAAGGTGCCAGCGGGGAAAAGTGATGCTGGTCCTCACTGCCTCCTGGAACCCCTTCAAATGCCCCAGACAATTTGGTCCTCTCTGCTTTCCTGCCGACTCCATCCTCAAAAGCACCTGTTTTCGCTTTCGGCGGTGTTTGGAGCAAAAAAGACAAACGTCCAGGTTTTGCTGCCACAGCAAAGGTGGCAGCGGGGAAAAGTTATGCTGGTCCTCACTGCCTCCTGGAACCCCTTCAAATGCCCCAGACAATTTGGCCCTCTCTGCTTTCCTGCGGACTCCATCCTCAAAAGCACCTGTTTTCGCTTTCGGTGGTGTTTGGACCAAAAAAGACAAACGTCCAGCTTTTGCTGCCACAGCAAAGGTGCCAGCGGGGAAAAGTGATGCTGGTCCTCACTGCCTCCTGGAACCCCTTCAAATGCCCCAGACAATTTGGCCCTCTCTGCTTTCCTGCGGACTCCATCCTCAAAAGCACCTGTTTTCGTTTTCAGCAAAATTTGGAGCAAAAAAGACAAACGTCCAGCTTTTGCTGCCACAGCAAAGGTGCCAGCGGGGAAAAGTGATGCTGGTTCTCACTGCCTCCTGGAACCCCTTCAAATGCCCCAGACAATTTGGCCCTCTCTGCTTTCCTGTGGACTCCATCCTCAAAAGCACCTGTTTTCGCTTTCGGCGCTGTTTGGAGCAAAAAAGACAAACGTCCAGCTTTTGCTGCCACAGCAAAGGTGGCAGTAGGGAAAAGTGATGCTGGTCCTCACTGCCTCCTGGAACCCCTTCAAATGCCCCAGACAATTTCGCCCTCTCTGCTTTCCTGCGGACTCCATCCTCAAAAGCACCTGTTTCCACTTTCGGCGCCCTCCGGAGCAAAAAAGACAAATGTCCAGCTTTTGCTGCCACAGCAAAGGTGGCAGTGCGGAAAAGTGATGCTGGTCCTCACTGCCTCCTGGAACCCCTTCAAATGCCCCAGACAATTTCGCCCTCTCTGCTTTCCTGCGGACTCCATCCTCAAAAGCACCTGTTTTCGCTTTCGGCGGTGTTTGGAGCAAAAAAGACAAATGTCCAGCTTTTGCTGGCACAGCAAATGTGCCAGCGGGGAAAAGTGATGCTGGTCCTCACTGCCTCCTGGAACCCCTTCAAATGCCCCAGACAATTTGGCCCTCTCTGCTTTCCTGCGGACTCCATCCTCAAAAGCACCTGTTTTCGCTTTCGGCGGTGTTTGGAGCAAAAAAGACAAACGTCCAGCTTTTGCTGCCACAGCAAAGGTGGCAGCGGGGAAAAGTGATGCTGGTCCTCACTGCCTCCTGGAACCCCTTCAAATGCCCCAGACAATTTGGCCCTCTCTGCTTTCCTGCGGACTCCATCCTCAAAAGCACCTGTTTTCGCTTTCGGCGCTGTTTGGAGCAAAAAAGACAAACGTCCAGCTTTTGCTGCCACAGCAAAGGTGCCAGCGGGGAAAAGTGATGCTGGTCCTAACTGCCCCCTAGAACCCCTTCAAATGCCCCAGACAATTTGGCCCTCTCTGCTTTCCTGCGGACTCTATCCTCAAAAGCACCTGTTTTCGCTTTAGGAATCCTCCGGAGCAAAGAATACAAACGTCCAGCTTTTGCTGCCACAGCAAAGGTGGCAGCGGGGAAAAGTGATGCTGGTCCTCACTGCCTCCTGGAACCCCTTCAAATGCCCCAGACAATTTGGTCCTCTCTGCTTTCCTGCGGACTCCATCCTCAAAAGCACCTGTTTTCGCTTTCGGCGCTGTTTGGAGCAAAAACGACAAACGTCCAGCTTTTGCTGCCACAGCAAAGGTGGCAGCGGGGAAAAGTGATGTTGGTCCTCACTGCCTCCTGGAACCCCTTCAAATGCCCCAGACAATTTGGCCCTCTCTGCTTTCCTGCGGACTCCATCCTCAAAAGCACCTGTTTTCGCATTCGGTGCTGTTTGGACCAAAAAAGACAAACGTCCAGCTTTTGCTGCCACAGCAAAGGTGCCAGCGGGGAAAAGTGATGCTGGTTCTCACTGCCTCCTGGAACCCCTTCAAATGCCCCAGACAATTTGGCCCTCTCTGCTTTCCTGCGGACTCCATCCTCAAAAGCACCTGTTTTCGCTTTCGGCGCTGTTTGGAGCAAAAAAGACAAACGTCCAGCTTTTGCTGCCACAGCAAAGGTGGCAGTAGGGAAAAGTGATGCTGGTCCTCACTGCCTCCTGGAACCCCTTCAAATGCCCCAGACAATTTGGCCCTCTCTGCTTTCCTGCGGACTCCATCCTCAAAAGCACCTGTTGTCGCTTTCGGCGCCCTCCGGAGCGAAAAAGACAAACGTCCAGCTTTTGCTGCCACAGCAAAGGTGGCAGTGCGGAAAAGTGATGCTGGTCCTCACTGCCTCCTGGAACCCCTTCAAATGCCCCACACAATTTGGCCCTCTCTGCTTTCCTGCGGACTCCATCCTCAAAAGCACCTGTTTTCGCTTTCGGCGCTGTTTGGAGCAAAAAAGACAAACGTCCAGCTTTTGCTGCCACAGCAAAGGTGGCAGTAGGGAAAAGTGATGCTGGTCCTCACTGCCTCCTGGAACCCCTTCAAATGCCCCAGACAATTTCGCCCTCTCTGCTTTCCTGCGAACTCCATCCTCAAAAGGACCTGTTTTGACTTTCGGCGCCCTCCGGAGCAAAAAAGAAAAATGTCCAGCTTTTGCTGCCACAGCAAAGGTGGCAGTGCGGAAAAGTGATGCTGGTCCTCACTGCCTCCTGGAACCCCTTCAAATGCCCCAGACAATTTCGCCCTCTCTGCTTTCCTGCGGACTCCATCCTCAAAAGCACCTGTTTTCGCTTTCGGCGGTGTTTGGAGCAAAAAAGACAAATGTCCAGCTTTTGCTGGCACAGCAAATGTGCCAGCGGGGAAAAGTGATGCTGGTCCTCACTGCCTCCTGGAACCCCTTCAAATGCCCCAGACAATTTGGCCCTCTCTGCTTTCCTGCGGACTCCATCCTCAAAAGCACCTGTTTTCGCTTTCGGCGGTGTTTGGAGCAAAAAAGACAAACGTCCAGCTTTTGCTGCCACAGCAAAGGTGGCAGCGGGGAAAAGTGATGCTGGACCTCACTGCCTCCTGGAACCCCTTCAAATGCCCCACACAATTTGGCACTCTCTGCTTTCCTGCGGACTCCATCCTCAAAAGCACCTGTTTTCGCTTTCGGCGCTGTTTGGAGCAAAAAAGACAAACGTCCAGCTTTTGCTGCCACAGCAAAATTGCCATGGGGAAAAGTGATGCTGGTCCTCACTGCCTCCTGGAACCCCTTCAAATGCCCCACACAATTTGGCCCTCTCTGCTTTCCTGCGGACTCCATCCTCAAAAGCACCTGTTTTCGCTTTAGGCATCCTCCGGAGCAAAAGAGACAAACATCCAGCTTTTGCTGCCACAGCAAATGTGGCAGCGGGGAAAAGTGATGCTGGTCCTCACTGCCTCCTGGAACCCCTTCAAATGCCCCAGACAATTTGGCCCTCTCTGCTTTCCTGCGGACTCCATCCTCAAAAGCACCTGTTTTCGCTTTCGGCGGTGTTTGGAGCAAAAACGACAAACGTCCAGCTTTTGCTGCCACAGCAAAGGTGGCAGCGGGGAAAAGTGATGCTGGTCCTCACTGCCTCCTGGAACCCCTTCAAATGCCCCAGACAATTTGGCCCTCTCTGCTTTCCTGCGGACTCCATCCTCAAAAGCACCTGTTTTCACTTTCGGCGCCCTCCGGAGCAAAAAAGACAAACGTCCAGCTTTTGCTGCCACAGCAAAGGTGCCAGCGGGGAAAAGTGATGCTGGTCCTCACTGCCTCCTGGAACCCCTTCAAATGCCCCAGACAATTTGGCCCTCTCTGCTTTCCTACAGACTCCATCCTCAAAAGCACCTGTTTTCGCTTTCGGCGCCCTCCGGAGCAAAAAAGACAAACGTCCAGGTTTTGCTGCCACAGCAAAGGTGGCAGTGCGGAAAAGTGATGCTGGTCCTCACTGCCTCCTGGAACCCCTTCAAATGCCCCAGACAATTTGGCCCTCTCTGCTTTCCTGCGGACTCCATCCTCAAAAGCACCTGTTTTCGCTTTCGGCGGTGTTTGGAGCAAAAAAGACAAACGTCCAGCTTTTGCTGGCACAGCAAATGTGCCAGCGGGGAAAAGTGATGCTGGTCCTCACTGCCTCCTGGAACCCCTTCAAATGCCCCAGACAATTTGGCCCTCTCTGCTTTCCTGCGGACTCCATCCTCAAAAGCACCTGTTTTCGCTTTCGGTGCTGTTTGGAGCAAAAAAGACAAACGTCCAGCTTTTGCTGCCACAGCAAAGGTGGCAGTGCGGAAAAGTGATGCTGGTCCTCACTGCCTCCTGGAACCCCTTCAAATGCCCCAGACAATTTGGCCCTCTCTGCTTTCCTGCGGACTCCATCCTCAAAAGCACCTGTTTTCACTTTGGGCGCCCTACGGAGCAAAAAAAAAAACGTCCAGCTTTTGCTGCCACAGCAAAGGTGCCAGCGGGGAAAAGTCATGCTGGTCCTCACTGCCTCCTGGAACCCCTTCAAATGCTCCAGACAATTTGGCCCTCTCTGCTTTCCTGCAGACTCCATCCTCAAAAGCACCTGTTTCCACTTTCGGCGCCCTCCGGAGCAAAAAAGACAAACGTCCAGCTTTTGCTGCCACAGCAAAGGTGCCAGCGGGGAAAAGTGATGCTGGTCCTCACTGCCTCCTGGAACCCCTTCAAATGCCCCAGACAATTTGGCCCTCTCTGCTTTCCTACGGACTCCATCCTCAAAAGCACCTGTTTTCGCTTTCGGCGCTGTTTGGAGCAAAAAAGACAAACGTCCAGGTTTTGCTGCCACAGCAAAGGTGGCAGCGGGGAAAAGTGATGCTGGTCCTCACTGCCTCCTGGAACCCCTTCAAATGCCCCAGACAATTTGGCCCTCTCTGCTTTCCTGCGGACTCCATCCTCAAAAGCACCTGTTTTCGCTTTCGGCGCTGTTTGGAGCAAAAAAGACAAACGTCCAGGTTTTGCTGCCACAGCAAAGGTGGCAGTGGGGAAAAGTGATGCTGGTCCTCACTGCCTCCTGGAACCCCTTCAAATGCCCCAGACAATTTGGCCCTCTCTGCTTTCCTGCGGACTCCATCCTCAAAAGCACCTGTTTTCGCTTTCGGCAGTGTTTGGAGCAAAAAAGACAAACGTCCAGCTTTTGCTGCCACAGCAAAGGTGCCAGCGGGGAAAAGTGATGCTGGTCCTCACTGCCTCCTGGAACCCCTTCAAATGCCCCAGACAATTTGGCCCTCTCTGCTTTCCTGCGGACTCCATCCTCAAAAGCACCTGTTTTCGCTTTCGGTGCTGTTTGGACCAAAAAAGACAAATGTCCAGGTTTTGCTGCCACAGCAAAGGTGCCAGCGGGGAAAAGTGATGCTGGTCCTCACTGCCTCCTGGAACCCCTTCAAATGCCCCAGACAATTTGGCCATCTCTGCTTTCCTGTGGACTCCATCCTCAAAAGCACCTGTTTTCGTTTTCAGCAAAGTTTGGAGCAAAAAAGACAAACGTCCAGCTTTTGCTGCCACAGCAAAGGTGCCAGCGGGGAACAGTGATGCTGGTTCTCACTGCCTCCTGGAACCCCTTCAAATGCCCCAGACAATTTGGCCCTCTCTGCTTTCCTGCGGACTCCAGCCTCAAAAGCACCTGTTTTCGCTTTCGGTGCTGTTTGGACCAAAAAAGACAAACGTCCAGCTTTTGCTGCCACAGCAAAGGTGGCAGTAGGGAAAAGTGATGCTGGTCCTCACTGCCTCCTGGAACCCCTTCAAATGCCCCAGACAATTTGGCCCTCTCTGCTTTCCTGCGGACTCCATCCTCAAAAGCACCTGTTTTCGCTTTCGGCGCCCTCCGGACCAAAAAAGACAAACGTCCAGCTTTTGCTGCCACAGCAAAGGTGCCAGCGGGGAAAAGTGATGCTGGTCCTCACTGCCTCCTGGAACCCCTTCAAATGCCCCAGACAATTTGGCCCTCTCTGCTTTCCTGCGGACTCCATCCTCAAAAGCACCTGTTTTCGTTTTCGGCGGTGTTTGGAGCAAAAAAGACAAACGTCCAGCTTTTGCTGCCACAGCAAAGGTGCCAGCGGGGAAAAGTGATGCTGGTCCTCACTGCCTCCTGGAACCCCTTCAAATGCCCCAGACAATTTGGTCCTCTCTGCTTTCCTGTGGACTCCATCCTCAAAAGCACCTGTTTTCGTTTTCGGCGGTGTTTGGAGCAAAAAAGACAAACGTCCAGGTTTTGCTGCCACAGCAAAGGTGCCAGCGGGGAAAAATGATGCTGGTCCTCACTGCCTCCTGGAACCCCTTCAAATGCCCCACACAATTTGGCCCTCTCTGCTTTCCTGCGGACTCCATCCTCAAAAGCACCTGTTTTCGCTTTCGGTGCTTTTTGGAGCAAAAAAGACAAACGTCCAGCTTTTGCTGCCACAGCAAAGGTGGCAGCGGGGAAAAGTGATGCTGGTCCTCACTGCCTCCTGGAACCCCTTCAAATGCCCCAGACAATTTGGCCCTCTCTGCTTTCCTGCGGACTCCATCCTCAAAAGCACCTGTTTTCGCTTTCGGCAGTGTTTGGAGCAAAAAAGACAAACGTCCAGCTTTTGCTGCCACAGCAAAGGTGGCAGTGCGGAAAAGTGATGCTGGTTCTCACTGCCTCCTGGAACCCCTTCAAATGCCCCAGACAATTTGGCCCTCTCTGCTTTCCTGCGGACTCCATCCTCAAAAGCACCTGTTTTCGCTTTCGGTGCTGTTTGGAGCAAAAAAGACAAACGTCCAGCTTTTGCTGCCACAGCAAAGGTGGCAGTGCGGAAAAGTGATGCTGGTCCTCACTGCCTCCTGGAACCCCTTCAAATGCCCCAGACAATTTGGCCCTCTCTGCTTTCCTGCGGACTCCATCCTCAAAAGCACCTGTTTTCACTTTGGGCGCCCTCCGGAGCAAAAAAACAAACGTCCAGCTTTTGCTGCCACAGCAAAGGTGCCAGCGGGGAAAAGTCATGCTGGTCCTCACTGCCTCCTGGAACCCCTTCAAATGCTCCAGACAATTTGGCCCTCTCTGCTTTCCTGCAGACTCCATCCTCAAAAGCACCTGTTTTCGCTTTCGGCGCCCTCCTGAGCAAAAAAGACAAACGTCCAGCTTTTGCTGCCACAGCAAAGGTGCCAGCGGGGAAAAGTGATGCTGGTCCTCACTGCCTCCTGGAACCCCTTCAAATGCCCCAGACAATTTGGCCCTCTCTGCTTTCCTGCGGACTCCAGCCTCAAAAGCACCTGTTTTCGCTTTCGGTGCTGTTTGGACCAAAAAAGACAAACGTCCAGCTTTTGCTGCCACAGCAAAGGTGGCAGTAGGGAAAAGTGATGCTGGTCCTCACTGCCTCCTGGAACCCCTTCAAATGCCCCAGACAATTTGGCCCTCTCTGCTTTCCTGCGGACTCCATCCTCAAAAGCACCTGTTTTAGCTTTCGGCAGTGTTTGGAGCAAAAAAGAAATACGTCCAGGTTTTGCTGCCACAGCAAAGGTGCCAGCGGGGAAAAGTGATGCTGGTCCTCACTGCCCCCTGGAACCCCTTCAAATGCCCCAGACAATTTGGCCCTCTCTGCTTTCCTGCGGACTCCATCCTCAAAAGCACCTGTTTTCGCTTTAGGCATCCTCCAGAGCAAAAAAGACAAACGTCCAGCTTTTGCTGCCACAGCAAAAGTGCCAGCGGGGAAAAGTGATGCTGGTCCTCACTGCCTCCTGGACCCCCTTCAAATGCCTCAGACAATTTGGCCCTCTCTGCTTTCCTGCGGACTCCAGCCTCAAAAGCACCTGTTTTCGCTTTCGGCGGTGTTTGGAGCAAAAAAGACAAACGTCCAGCTTTTGCTGCCACAGCAAAGGTGGCAGTGCGGAAAAGTGATGCTGGTCCTCACTGCCTCCTGGAACCCCTTCAAATGCCCCAGACAATTTGGCCCTCTCTGCTTTATTGCGGACTCCATCCTCAAAAGCACCTGTTTTCACTTTCGGCGCCCTCCGGACCAAAAAAGACAAACGTCCAGCTTTTGCTGCCACAGCTAAGGTGCCAGCGGGGAAAAGTGATGCTGGTCCTCACTGCCTCCTGGAACCCCTTCAAATGCCCCAGACAATTTGGCCCTCTCTGCTTTCCTGCGGACTCCATCCTCAAAAGCACCTGTTTTCGTTTTCGGCGGTGTTTGGAGCAAGAAAGACAAACGTCCAGCTTTTGCTGCCACAGCAAAGGTGCCAGCGGGGAAAAGTGATGCTGGTCCTCACTGCCTCCTGGAACCCCTTCAAATGCCCCAGACAATTTGGTCCTCTCTGCTTTCCTGTGGACTCCATCCTCAAAAGCACCTGTTTTCGTTTTCGGCGGTGTTTGGAGCAAAAAAGACAAACGTCCAGGTTTTGCTGCCACAGCAAAGGTGCCAGCGGGGAAAAATGATGCTGGTCCTCACTGCCTCCTGGAACCCCTTCAAATGCCCCACACAATTTGGCCCTCTCTGCTTTCCTGCGGACTCCATCCTCAAAAGCACCTGTTTTCGCTTTCGGTGCTTTTTGGAGCAAAAAAGACAAACGTCCAGCTTTTGCTGCCACAGCTAAGGTGCCAGCGGGGAAAAGTGATGCTGGTCCTCACTGCCTCCTGGAACCCCTTCAAATGCCCCAGACAATTTGGCCCTCTCTGCTTTCCTGCGGACTCCATCCTCAAAAGCACCTGTTTTCGCTTTCGGCAGTGTTTGGAGCAAAAAAGACAAACGTCCAGGTTTTGCTGCCACAGCAAAGGTGCCAGCGGGGAAAAGTGATGCTGGTCCTCACTGCCTCCTGGACCCCCTTCAAATGCCTCAGACAATTTGGCCCTCTCTGCTTTCCTGCGGACTCCAGCCTCAAAAGCACCTGTTTTCGCTTTCGGCGGTGTTTGGAGCAAAAAAGACAAACGTCCAGCTTTTGCTGCCACAGCAAAGGTGGCAGTGCGGAAAAGTGATGCTGGTCCTCACTGCCTCCTGGAACCCCTTCAAATGCCCCAGACAATTTGGCCCTCTCTGCTTTATTGCGGACTCCATCCTCAAAAGCACCTGTTTTCACTTTCGGCGCCCTCCGGACCAAAAAAGACAAACGTCCAGCTTTTGCTGCCACAGCAAAGGTGCCAGCGGGGAAAAGTGATGCTGGTCCTCACTGCCTCCTGGAACCCCTTCAAATGCCCCAGACAATTTGGCCCTCTCTGCTTTCCTGCGGACTCCATCCTCAAAAGCACCTGTTTTCGTTTTCGGCGGTGTTTGGAGCAAGAAAGACAAACGTCCAGCTTTTGCTGCCACAGCAAAGGTGCCAGCGGGGAAAAGTGATGCTGGTCCTCACTGCCTCCTGGAACCCCTTCAAATGCCCCAGACAATTTGGTCCTCTCTGCTTTCCTGTGGACTCCATCCTCAAAAGCACCTGTTTTCGTTTTCGGCGGTGTTTGGAGCAAAAAAGACAAACGTCCAGGTTTTGCTGCCACAGCAAAGGTGCCAGCGGGGAAAAATGATGCTGGTCCTCACTGCCTCCTGGAACCCCTTCAAATGCCCCACACAATTTGGCCCTCTCTGCTTTCCTGCGGACTCCATCCTCAAAAGCACCTGTTTTCGCTTTCGGTGCTTTTTGGAGCAAAAAAGACAAACGTCCAGCTTTTGCTGCCACAGCAAAGGTGGCAGCGGGGAAAAGTGATGCTGGTCCTCACTGCCTCCTGGAACCCCTTCAAATGCCCCAGACAATTTGGCCCTCTCTGCTTTCCTGCGGACTCCATCCTCAAAAGCACCTGTTTTCGCTTTCGGCAGTGTTTGGAGCAAAAAAGACAAACGTCCAGCTTTTGCTGCCACAGCAAAGGTGCCAGCGGGGAAAAGTGATGCTGGTCCTCACTGCCTCCTGGAACCCCTTCAAATGCCACAGACAATTTGGCCCTCTCTGCTTTCCTGCGGACTCCATCCTCAAAAGCACCTGTTTTCATTTTCAGCAATGTTCGGAGAAAAAAAGACAAACGTCCAGCTTTTGCTGCCACAGCAAAGGTGGCAGTGGGGAAAAGTGATGCTGGTCCTAACTGCCTCCTGGAACCCCTTCAAATGCCCCAGACAATTTGGCCCTCTCTGCTTTCCTGCAGACTCCATCCTCAAAAGCACCTGTTTTCGTTTTCGGCGGTGTTTGGAGCAAAAAAGACAAACGTCCAGGTTTTGCTGCCACAGCAAAGGTGCCAGCGGGGAAAAGTGATGCTGGTCCTCACTGCCTCCTGGAACCCCCTTCAAATGCCCCAGACAATTTGGCCCTCTCTGCTTTCCTGCGGACTCCATCCTCCAAAGCACCTGTTTTCGCTTTCGGCGGTGTTTGGAGCAAAAAAGACAAACGTCCAGCTTTTGCTGCCACAGCAAAGGTGGCAGCAGGGAAAAGTGATGCTGGTCCTCACTGCCTCCTGGAACCCCTTCAAATGCCCCACACAATTTGGCCCTCTCTGATTTCCTGCGGACTCCATCCTCAAAAGGACCTGTTTTGACTTTCGGCGCCCTCCGGAGCAAAAAAGACAAACGTCCAGCTTTTGCTGCCACAGCAAAGGTGCCAGCGGGGAAAAGTGATGCTGGTCCTCACTGCCTCCTGGAACCCCTTCAAATGCCCCAGACAATTTGGCCCTCTCTGCTTTCCTGCGGACTCCATCCTCAAAAGCACCTGTTTTCGTTTTCAGGAATGTTTGGAGCAAAAAATACAAACGTCCAGGTTTTGCTGCCACAGCAAAGGTGCCAGCGGGGAAAAGTGATGCTGGTCCTCACTGCCTCCTGGAACCCCTTCAAATGCCCCAGACAATTTGGCCCTCTCTGCTTTCCTGCGGACTCCATCCTCAAAAGCACCTGTTTTGGCTTTCGGAGGTGTTTGGAGCAAAAAAGACAAACGTCCAGCTTTTGCTGCCACAGCAAAGGTGGCAGTAGGGAAAAGTGATGCTGGTCCTCACTGCCTCCTGGAACCCCTTCAAATGCCCCAGACAATTTGGCCCTCTCTGCTTTCCTGCGGACTCCATCCTCAAAAGCACCTGTTTTCGCTTTAGGCATCCTCCAGAGCAAAAAAGACAAACGTCCAGCTTTTGCTGCCACAGCAAAAGTGCCAGCGGGGAAAAGTGATGCTGGTCCTCACTGCCTCCTGGACCCCCTTCAAATGCCTCAGACAATTTGGCCCTCTCTGCTTTCCTGCGGACTCCAGCCTCAAAAGCACCTGTTTTCGCTTTCGGCGGTGTTTGGAGCAAAAAAGACAAACGTCCAGCTTTTGCTGCCACAGCAAAGGTGGCAGTGCGGAAAAGTGATGCTGGTCCTCACTGCCTCCTGGAACCCCTTCAAATGCCCCAGACAATTTGGCCCTCTCTGCTTTATTGCGGACTCCATCCTCAAAAGCACCTGTTTTCACTTTCGGCGCCCTCCGGACCAAAAAAGACAAACGTCCAGCTTTTGCTGCCACAGCAAAGGTGCCAGCGGGGAAAAGTGATGCTGGTCCTCACTGCCTCCTGGAACCCCTTCAAATGCCCCAGACAATTTGGCCCTCTCAGCTTTCCTGCGGACTCCAGCCTCAAAAGCACCTGTTTTCGTTTTCGGCGGTGTTTGGAGCAAGAAAGACAAACGTCCAGCTTTTGCTGCCACAGCAAAGGTGCCAGCGGGGAAAAGTGATGCTGGTCCTCACTGCCTCCTGGAACCCCTTCAAATGCCCCAGACAATTTGGTCCTCTCTGCTTTCCTGTGGACTCCATCCTCAAAAGCACCTGTTTTCGTTTTCGGCGGTGTTTGGAGCAAAAAAGACAAACGTCCAGGTTTTGCTGCCACAGCAAAGGTGCCAGCGGGGAAAAATGATGCTGGTCCTCACTGCCTCCTGGAACCCCTTCAAATGCCCCACACAATTTGGCCCTCTCTGCTTTCCTGCGGACTCCATCCTCAAAAGCACCTGTTTTCGCTTTCGGTGCTTTTTGGAGCAAAAAAGACAAACGTCCAGCTTTTGCTGCCACAGCAAAGGTGGCAGCGGGGAAAAGTGATGCTGGTCCTCACTGCCTCCTGGAACCCCTTCAAATGCCCCAGACAATTTGGCCCTCTCTGCTTTCCTGCGGACTCCATCCTCAAAAGCACCTGTTTTCGCTTTCGGCAGTGTTTGGAGCAAAAAAGACAAACGTCCAGGTTTTGCTGCCACAGCAAAGGTGCCAGCGGGGAAAAGTGATGCTGGTCCTCACTGCCTCCTGGACCCCCTTCAAATGCCTCAGACAATTTGGCCCTCTCTGCTTTCCTGCGGACTCCAGCCTCAAAAGCACCTGTTTTCGCTTTCGGCGGTGTTTGGAGCAAAAAAGACAAACGTCCAGCTTTTGCTGCCACAGCAAAGGTGGCAGTGCGGAAAAGTGATGCTGGTCCTCACTGCCTCCTGGAACCCCTTCAAATGCCCCAGACAATTTGGCCCTCTCTGCTTTATTGCGGACTCCATCCTCAAAAGCACCTGTTTTCACTTTCGGCGCCCTCCGGACCAAAAAAGACAAACGTCCAGCTTTTGCTGCCACAGCAAAGGTGCCAGCGGGGAAAAGTGATGCTGGTCCTCACTGCCTCCTGGAACCCCTTCAAATGCCCCAGACAATTTGGCCCTCTCTGCTTTCCTGCGGACTCCATCCTCAAAAGCACCTGTTTTCGTTTTCGGCGGTGTTTGGAGCAAGAAAGACAAACGTCCAGCTTTTGCTGCCACAGCAAAGGTGCCAGCGGGGAAAAGTGATGCTGGTCCTCACTGCCTCCTGGAACCCCTTCAAATGCCCCAGACAATTTGGTCCTCTCTGCTTTCCTGTGGACTCCATCCTCAAAAGCACCTGTTTTCGTTTTCGGCGGTGTTTGGAGCAAAAAAGACAAACGTCCAGGTTTTGCTGCCACAGCAAAGGTGCCAGCGGGGAAAAATGATGCTGGTCCTCACTGCCTCCTGGAACCCCTTCAAATGCCCCACACAATTTGGCCCTCTCTGCTTTCCTGCGGACTCCATCCTCAAAAGCACCTGTTTTCGCTTTCGGTGCTTTTTGGAGCAAAAAAGACAAACGTCCAGCTTTTGCTGCCACAGCAAAGGTGGCAGCGGGGAAAAGTGATGCTGGTCCTCACTGCCTCCTGGAACCCCTTCAAATGCCCCAGACAATTTGGCCCTCTCTGCTTTCCTGCGGACTCCATCCTCAAAAGCACCTGTTTTCGCTTTCGGCAGTGTTTGGAGCAAAAAAGACAAACGTCCAGCTTTTGCTGCCACAGCAAAGGTGCCAGCGGGGAAAAGTGATGCTGGTCCTCACTGCCTCCTGGAACCCCTTCAAATGCCACAGACAATTTGGCCCTCTCTGCTTTCCTGCGGACTCCATCCTCAAAAGCACCTGTTTTCGTTTTCAGCAATGTTCGGAGAAAAAAAGACAAACGTCCAGCTTTTGCTGCCACAGCAAAGGTGGCAGTGGGGAAAAGTGATGCTGGTCCTAACTGCCTCCTGGAACCCCTTCAAATGCCCCAGACAATTTGGCCCTCTCTGCTTTCCTGCGGACTCCAGCATCAAAAGCACCTGTTTTCGTTTTCGGCGGTGTTTGGAGCAAAAAAGACAAACGTCCAGGTTTTGCTGCCACAGCAAAGGTGCCAGCGGGGAAAAGTGATGCTGGTCCTCACTGCCTCCTGGAACCCCCTTCAAATGCCCCAGACAATTTGGCCCTCTCTGCTTTCCTGCGGACTCCATCCTCCAAAGCACCTGTTTTCGCTTTCGGCGGTGTTTGGAGCAAAAAAGACAAACGTCCAGCTTTTGCTGCCACAGCAAAGGTGCCAGCGGGGAAAAGTGATGCTGGTCCTCACTGCCTCCTGGAACCCCTTCAAATGCCCCAGACAATTTGGCCCTCTCTGATTTCCTGCGGACTCCATCCTCAAAAGCACCTGTTTTGACTTTCGGCGCCCTCCGGAGCAAAAAAGACAAACGTCCAGCTTTTGCTGCCACAGCAAAGGTGCCAGCGGGGAAAAGTGATGCTGGTCCTCACTGCCTCCTGGAACCCCTTCAAATGCCCCAGACAATTTGGCCCTCTCTGCTTTCCTGCGGACTCCATCCTCAAAAGCACCTGTTTTCGTTTTCAGGAATGTTTGGAGCAAAAAATACAAACGTCCAGGTTTTGCTGCCACAGCAAAGGTGCCAGCGGGGAAAAGTGATGCTGGTCCTCACTGCCTCCTGGAACCCCTTCAAATGCCCCAGACAATTTGGCCCTCTCTGCTTTCCTGCGGACTCCATCCTCAAAAGCACCTGTTTTGGCTTTCGGAGGTGTTTGGAGCAAAAAAGACAAACGTCCAGCTTTTGCTGCCACAGCAAAGGTGGCAGTAGGGAAAAGTGATGCTGGTCCTCACTGCCTCCTGGAACCCCTTCAAATGCCCCAGACAATTTGGCCCTCTCTGCTTTCCTGCGGACTCCATCCTCAAAAGCACCTTTTTTTCGCTTTCGGCGCTGTTTGGAGCTAAAGAGAAAAACGTCCAGCTTTTGCTGCCACAGCAAAGGTGGCAGCGGGGAAAAGTGATGCTGGTCCTCACTGCCTCCTGGAACCCCTTCAAATGCCCCACACAATTTGGCCCTCTCTGCTTTCCTGCAGACTCCATCCTCAAAAGCACCTGTTTTCGATTTCGGCGGTGTTTGGAGCAAAAAAGACAAACGTCCAGCTTTTGCTGCCACAGCAAAGGTGCCAGCGGGGAAAAGTGATGCTGGTCCTCACTGCCTCCTGGAACCCCTTCAAATGCCCCAGACAATTTGGCCCTCTCAGCTTTCCTGCGGACTCCATCCTCAAAAGCACCTGTTTTCGCTTTAGGCATCCTCCGGAGCAAAAAAGACAAACGTCCAGGTTTTGCTGCCACAGCAAAGGTGCCAGCGGGGAAAAGTGATGCTGGTCCTCACTGCCTCCTGGAACCCCTTCAAATGCCCCACACAATTTGGCCCTCTCTGCTTTCCTGCGGACTCCATCCTCAAAAGCACCTGTTTTCGCTTTCGGCGCTCTCCGGAGCAAAAAAGACAAACGTCCAGCTTTTGCTGCCACAGCAAAGGTGGCAGCGGGGAAAAGTGATGCTGGTCCTCACTGCCTCCTGGAACCCCTTCAAATGCCCCAGACAATTTGGCCCTCTCTGCTTTCCTGCGGACTCCATCCTCAAAAGCACCTGTTTTCGCTTTCGGCGGTGTTTGGAGCAAAAAAGACAAACGTCCAGCTTTTGCTGCCACAGCAAAGGTGGCAGCGGGGAAAAGTGATGCTGGTCCTCACTGCCTCCTGGAACCCCTTCAAATGCCCCAGACAATTTGGCCCTCTCTGCTTTCCTGCGGACTCCATCCTCAAAAGCACCTGTTTTCGCTTTGGGTGCTCTCTGGAGCAAAAAAGACAAACATCCAGCTTTTTTTGCCACAGCAAAGGTGGCAGCGGGGAAAAGTGATGCTGGTCCTCACTGCCTCCTGGAACCCCTTCAAATGCCCCAGACAATTTAGCCCTCTCTGCTTTCCTGTGGACTCCATTTTCAAAAGCACCTGTTTTCTTTTTCAGCAATGTTCGGAGCAAAAAAGACAAACGTCCAGGTTTTGCTGCCACAGCAAAAGTGCCAGCGGGGAAAAGTGATGCTGGTCCTCACTGCCTCCTGGACCCCCTTCAAATGCCCCAGACAATTTGGCCCTCTCTGCTTTCCTGCGGACTCCATCCTCCAAAGCATATGTTTTCGCTTTCGGCGGTGTTTGGAGCAAAAAAGACAAACGTCCAGCTTTTGCTGCCACAGCAAAGGTGCCAGCGGGGAAAAGTGATGCTGGTCCTCACTGCCTCCTGGAACCCCTTCAAATGCCCCAGACAATTTGGCCCTCTCTGATTTCCTGCGGACTCCATCCTCAAAAGGACCTGTTTTGACTTTTGGCGCCCTCCGGAGCAAAAAAGACAAACGTCCAGCTTTTGCTGCCACAGCAAAGGTGGCAGCGGGGAAAAGTGATGCTGGTCCTCACTGCCTCCTGGAACCCCTTCAAATGCCCCAGACAATTTGGCCCTCTCTGCTTTCCTGTGGACTCCATCCTCAAAAGCACCTGTTTTCGCTTTCGGCGGTGTTTGGAGCAAAAAATACAAACGTCCAGGTTTTGCTGCCACAGCAAAGGTGGCAGCGGGGAAAAGTGATGCTGGTCCTCACTGCGTCCTGGAACCCCTTCAAATGCCCCAGACAATTTGGCCCTCTCTGCTTTCCTGCGGACTCCATCCTCAAAAGCACCTGTTTTCGTTTTCGGCGGTGTTTGGAGCAAAAAAGACAAACGTCCAGCATTTGCTGCCACAGCAAAGGTGCCAGCAGGGAAAAGTGATGCTGGTCCTCACTGCCTCCTGGAACCCCTTCAAATGCCCCAGACAATTTGGCCCTTTCTGCTTTCCTGCGGACTCCATCCTCAAAAGCACTTGTTTTCGCTTTAGGCATCCTCCGGAGCAAAAAAGACAAACGTCCAGCTTTTGCTGCCACAGCAAAGGTGCCAGCGGGGAAAAGTGATGCTGGTCCTCACTGCCTCCTGGAACCCCTTCAAATGCCCCAGACAATTTGGCCCTCTCTGCTTTCCTGCGGACTCCATCCTCAAAAGCACCTGTTTTCGCTTTCGGCGCTGTTTGGAGCAAAAAAGACAAACGTCCAGCTTTTGCTGCCACAGCAAAGGTGCCAGCGGGGAAAAGTGATGCTGGTCCTCACTGCCTCCTGGAACCCCTTCAACTGCCCCAGACAATTTGGCCCTCTCTGCTTTCCTGCGGACTCCATCCTCAAAAGCACCTGTTTTCACTTTCGGCATCCTCCGGAGCAAAAAAGAAAAACGTCCAGGTTTTGCTGCCACAGCAAAGGTGCCAGCGGGGAAAAGTGATGCTGGTCCTCACTGCCTCCTGGAACCCCTTCAAATGCCCCACACAATTTGGCCCTCTCTGCTTTCCTGCGGACTCCATCCTCAAAAGCACCTGTTTTCGCTTTCGGCGCTCTCCGGAGCAAAAAAGACAAACGTCCAGCTTTTGCTGCCACAGCAAAGGTGGCAGCGGGGAAAAGTGATGCTGCTCCTCACTGCCTCCTGGAACCCCTTCAAATGCCCCAGACAATTTGGCCCTCTCTGCTTTCCTGCGGACTCCATCCTCAAAAGCACCTGTTTTCGCTTTCGGCGGTGTTTGGAGCAAAAAAGACAAACGTCCAGCTTTTGCTGCCACAGCAAAGGTGGCAGCGGGGAAAAGTGATGCTGGTCCTCACTGCCTCCTGGAACCCCTTCAAATGCCCCAGACAATTTGGCCCTCTCTGCTTTCCTGCGGACTCCATCCTCAAAAGCACCTGTTTTCGCTTTCGGTGCTCTCTGGAGCAAAAAAGACAAACATCCAGCTTTTTTTGCCACAGCAAAGGTGGCAGCGGGGAAAAGTGATGCTGGTCCTCACTGCCTCCTGGAACCCCTTCAAATGCCCCAGACAATTTGGCCCTCTCTGCTTTCCTGTGGACTCCATTTTCAAAAGCACCTGTTTTCTTTTTCAGCAATGTTCGGAGCAAAAAAGACAAACGTCCAGGTTTTGCTGCCACAGCAAAAGTGCCAGCGGGGAAAAGTGATGCTGGTCCTCACTGCCTCCTGGACCCCCTTCAAATGCCCCAGACAATTTGGCCCTCTCTGCTTTCCTGCGGACTCCATCCTCAAAAGCACCTGTTTTCGCTTTCGGCGGTGTTTGGAGCAAAAAAGACAAACGTCCAGCTTTTGCTGCCACAGCAAAGGTGCCAGCGGGGAAAAGTGATGCTGGTCCTCACTGCCTCCTGGAACCCCTTCAAATGCCCCAGACAATTTGGCCCTCTCTGATTTCCTGCGGACTCCATCCTCAAAAGGACCTGTTTTGACTTTTGGCGCCCTCCGGAGCAAAAAAGACAAACGTCCAGGTTTTGCTGCCACAGCAAAGGTGGCAGCGGGGAAAAGTGATGCTGGTCCTCACTGCCTCCTGGAACCCCTTCAAATGCCCCAGACAATTTGGCCCTCTCTGCTTTCCTGTGGACTCCATCCTCAAAAGCACCTGTTTTCGCTTTCGGCGGTGTTTGGAGCAAAAAATACAAACGTCCAGGTTTTGCTGCCACAGCAAAGGTGGCAGCGGGGAAAAGTGATGCTGGTCCTCACTGCGTCCTGGAACCCCTTCAAATGCCCCAGACAATTTGGCCCTCTCTGCTTTCCTGCGGACTCCATCCTCAAAAGCACCTGTTTTCGTTTTCGGCGGTGTTTGGAGCAAAAAAGACAAACGTCCAGCATTTGCTGCCACAGCAAAGGTGCCAGCAGGGAAAAGTGATGCTGGTCCTCACTGCCTCCTGGAACCCCTTCAAATGCCCCAGACAATTTGGCCCTTTCTGCTTTCCTGCGGACTCCATCCTCAAAAGCACTTGTTTTCGCTTTAGGCATCCTCCGGAGCAAAAAAGACAAACGTCCAGCTTTTGCTGCCACAGCAAAGGTGCCAGCGGGGAAAAGTGATGCTGGTCCTCACTGCCTCCTGGAACCCCTTCAAATGCCCCAGACAATTTGGCCCTCTCTGCTTTCCTGCGGACTCCATCCTCAAAAGCACCTGTTTTCGCTTTCGGCGCTGTTTGGAGCAAAAAAGACAAACGTCCAGCTTTTGCTGCCACAGCAAAGGTGGAAGTGCGGAAAAGTGATGCTGGTCCTCACTGCCTCCTGGAACCCCTTCAAATGCCCCAGACAATTTGGCCCTCTCTGCTTTCCTGCGGACTCCATCCTCAAAAGCACCTGTTTTCGCTTTCGGCGCTGTTTGGAGCAAAAAAGACAAACGTCCAGCTTTTGCTGCCACAGCAAAGGTGGCAGCGGGGAAAAGTGATGCTGGTCCTCACTGCCTCCTGGAACCCCTTCAAATGCCCCAGACAATTTGGCCCTCTCTGCTTTCCTGCGGACTCCAGCCTCAAAAGCACCTGTTTTCACTTTCGGCGCTGTTTGCAGCAAAAAAGACAAACGTCCAGCTTTTGCTGCCACAGCAAAGGTGCCAGCGGGGAAAAGTGATGCTGGTCCTCACTGCCTCCTGGAACCCCTTCAAATGCCCCAGACAATTTGGCCACCTCTGCTTTCCTGCGGACTCCATCCTCAAAAGCACCTGTTTTCACTTTCGGCGCCCTCCGGAGCAAAAAAGACAAACGTCCAGCTTTTGCTGCCACAGCAAAGGTGCCAGCGGGGAAAAGTGATGCTGCTCCTCACTGCCTCCTGGAACCCCTTCAAATGCCCCAGACAATTTGGCCCTCTCTGCTTTCCTGCGGACTCCATCCTCAAAAGCACCTGTTTTCACTTTCGGTGCTGTTTGGAGCAAAAAAGACAAACGTCCAGCTTTTGCTGCCACAGCAAAAGTGGCAGCGGGGAAAAGTGATGCTGGTCCTCACTGCCTCCTGGAACCCCTTCAAATGCCCCAGACAATTTGGCCCTCTCTGCTTTCCTGCGGACTCCATCCTCAAAAGCACCTGTTTTCGCTTTAGGCATCCTCCGGAGCAAAAAAGACAAACGTCCAGCTTTTGCTGCCACAGCAAAGGTGGCAGCGGGGAAAAGTGATGCTGGTCCTCACTGCCTCCTGGAACCCATTCAAATGCCCCACACAATTTGGTCCTCTCTGCTTTCCTGTGGACTCCATCCTCAAAAGCACCTGTTTCGATTTCGGCGGTGTTTGGAGCAAAAAAGACAAACGTCCAGCTTTTGCTGCCACAGCAAAGGTGCCAGCGGGGAAAAATGATGCTGGTCCTCACTGCCTCCTGGAACCCCTTCAAATGCCCCACACAATTTGGCCCTCTCTGCTTTCCTGCGGACTCCATCCTCAAAAGCACCTGTTTTCGCTTTAGGCATCCTCCGGAGCAAAAAAGACAAACGTCCAGGTTTTGCTGCCACAGCAAAGGTGCCAGCGGGGAAAAGTGATGCTGGTCCTCACTGCCTCCTGAACCCCCTTCAAATGCCCCAGACAATTTGGCCCTCTCTGCTTTCCTGCGGACTCCATCCTCCAAAGCACCTGTTTTCGCTTTCGGCGGTGTTTGGAGCAAAAAAGACAAACATCCAGCTTTTGCTGCCACAGCAAAGGTGCCAGCGGTGAAAAGTGATGCTGGTCCTCACTGCCTCCTGGAACCCCTTCAAATGCCCCAGACAATTTGGCCCTCTCTGCTTTCCTGCGGACTCCATCCTCAAAAGGACCTGTTTTGACTTTCGGCGCCCTCCGGAGCAAAAAAGACAAACGTCCAGCTTTTGCTGCCACAGCAAAGGTGCCAGCGGGGAAAAGTGATGCTGGTCCTCACTGCCTCCTGGAACCCCTTCAAATGCCCCAGACAATTTGGCCCTCTCTGCTTTCCTGTGGACTCCATCCTCAAAAGCACCTGTTTTCGTTTTCAGGAATGTTTGGAGCAAAAAATACAAACGTCCAGCTTTTGCTGCCACAGCAAAGGTGCCAGCGGGGAAAAGTGATGCTGGTCCTCACTGCCTCCTGGAACCCCTTCAAATGCCCCGCACAATTTGGCCCTCTCTGCTTTCTTACAGACTCCATCCTCAAAAGCACCTGTTTTAGTTTTCGGCGGTGTTTGGAGCAAAAAAGACAAACGTCCAGCTTTTGCTGCCACAGCAAAGGTGGCAGTAGGGAAAAGTGATGCTGGTCCTCACTGCCTCCTGGAACCCCTTCAAATGCCCCAGACAATTTGGCCCTCTCTGCTTTCCTGCGGACTCCATCCTCAAAAGCACCTTTTTTTCGCTTTCGGCGCTGTTTGGAGCAAAAGAGACAAACGTCCAGCTTTTGCTGCCACAGCAAAGGTGGCAGCGGGGAAAAGTGATGCTGGTCCTCACTGCCTCCTGGAACCCCTTCAAATGCCCCAGACAATTTGGCCCTCTCTGCTTTCCTGTGGACTCCATCCTCAAAAGCACCTGTTTTCGATTTCGGCGGTGTTTGGAGCAAAAAAGACAAACGTCCAGGTTTTGCTGCCACAGCAAAGGTGCCAGCGGGGAAAAGTGATGCTGGTCCTCACTGCCTCCTGGAACCCCTTCAAATGCCCCAGACAATTTGGCCCTCTCAGCTTTCCTGCGGACTCCATCCTCAAAAGCACCTGTTTTCACTTTCGGCGCTGTTTGGAGCAAAAAAGACAAACGTCCAGCTTTTGCTGCCACAGCAAAGGTGGCAGCGGGGAAAAGTGATGCTGGTCCTCACTGCCTCCTGGAACCCCTTCAAATGCCCCACACAATTTGGCCCTCTCTGCTTTCCTGCGGACTCCATCCTCAAAAGCACCTGTTTTCACTTTGGGCGCCCTCCGGAGCAAAAAAGACAAACGTCCAGCTTTTGCTGCCACAGCAAAGGTGCCAGCGGGGAAAAGTGATGCTGGTCCTCACTGCCTCCTGGAACCCCTTCAAATGCCCCAGACAATTTCGCCCTCTCTGCTTTCCTGCGGACTCCATCCTCAAAAGCACCTGTTTTCGCTTTCGGCGGTGTTTGGAGCAAAAAAGACAAACGTCCAGCTTTTGCTGCCACAGCAAAGGTGGCAGCGGGGAAAAGTGATGCTGGTCCTCACTGCCTCCTGGAACCCCTTCAAATGCCCCAGACAATTTGGCCCTCTCTGCTTTCCTGCGGACTCCATCCTCAAAAGCACCTGTTTTCGCTTTCGGTGCTCTCTGGAGCAAAAAAGACAAACACCCAGCTTTTTTTGCCACAGCAAAGGTGGCAGCGGGGAAAAGTGATGCTGGTCCTCACTGCCTCCTGGAACCCCTTCAAATGCCCCAGACAATTTGGCCCTCTCTGCTTTCCTGCGGACTCCATCCTCAAAAGCACCTGTTTTTGCTTTCGGTGCTCTCTGGCGCAAAAAAGACAAACATCCAGCTTTTGTTGCCACAGCAAAGGTGGCAGCGGGGAAAAGTGATGCTGGTCCTCACTGCCTCCTGGAACCCCTTCAAATGCCCCAGACAATTTGGCCCTCTCTGCTTTCCTGCGGACTCCATCCTCAAAAGCACCTGTTTTCGCTTTCGGCGGTGTTTGGAGCAAAAAAGACAAACGTCCAGCTTTTGCTGCCACAGCAAAGGTGGCAGCGGGGAAAAGTGATGCTGGTCCTCACTGCCTCCTGGAACCCCTTCAAATGCCCCAGACAATTTGGCCCTCTCTGCTTTCCTGCGGACTCCATCCTCAAAAGCACCTGTTTTCGCTTTGGGTGCTCTCTGGAGCAAAAAAGACAAACATCCAGCTTTTTTTGCCACAGCAAAGGTGGCAGCGGGGAAAAGTGATGCTGGTCCTCACTGCCTCCTGGAACCCCTTCAAATGCCCCAGACAATTTGGCCCTCTCTGCTTTCCTGTGGACTCCATTTTCAAAAGCACCTGTTTTCTTTTTCAGCAATGTTCGGAGCAAAAAAGACAAACGTCCAGGTTTTGCTGCCACAGCAAAAGTGCCAGCGGGGAAAAGTGATGCTGGTCCTCACTGCCTCCTGGACCCCCTTCAAATGCCCCAGACAATTTGGCCCTCTCTGCTTTCCTGCGGACTCCATCCTCCAAAGCATATGTTTTCGCTTTCGGCGGTGTTTGGAGCAAAAAAGACAAACGTCCAGCTTTTGCTGCCACAGCAAAGGTGCCAGCGGGGAAAAGTGATGCTGGTCCTCACTGCCTCCTGGAACCCCTTCAAATGCCCCAGACAATTTGGCCCTCTCTGATTTCCTGCGGACTCCATCCTCAAAAGGACCTGTTTTGACTTTTGGCGCCCTCCGGAGCAAAAAAGACAAACGTCCAGCTTTTGCTGCCACAGCAAAGGTGGCAGCGGGGAAAAGTGATGCTGGTCCTCACTGCCTCCTGGAACCCCTTCAAATGCCCCAGACAATTTGGCCCTCTCTGCTTTCCTGTGGACTCCATCCTCAAAAGCACCTGTTTTCGCTTTCGGCGGTGTTTGGAGCAAAAAATACAAACGTCCAGGTTTTGCTGCCACAGCAAAGGTGGCAGCGGGGAAAAGTGATGCTGGTCCTCACTGCGTCCTGGAACCCCTTCAAATGCCCCAGACAATTTGGCCCTCTCTGCTTTCCTGCGGACTCCATCCTCAAAAGCACCTGTTTTCGTTTTCGGCGGTGTTTGGAGCAAAAAAGACAAACGTCCAGCATTTGCTGCCACAGCAAAGGTGCCAGCAGGGAAAAGTGATGCTGGTCCTCACTGCCTCCTGGAACCCCTTCAAATGCCCCAGACAATTTGGCCCTTTCTGCTTTCCTGCGGACTCCATCCTCAAAAGCACTTGTTTTCGCTTTAGGCATCCTCCGGAGCAAAAAAGACAAACGTCCAGCTTTTGCTGCCACAGCAAAGGTGCCAGCGGGGAAAAGTGATGCTGGTCCTCACTGCCTCCTGGAACCCCTTCAAATGCCCCAGACAATTTGGCCCTCTCTGCTTTCCTGCGGACTCCATCCTCAAAAGCACCTGTTTTCGCTTTCGGCGCTGTTTGGAGCAAAAAAGACAAACGTCCAGCTTTTGCTGCCACAGCAAAGGTGCCAGCGGGGAAAAGTGATGCTGGTCCTCACTGCCTCCTGGAACCCCTTCAACTGCCCCAGACAATTTGGCCCTCTCTGCTTTCCTGCGGACTCCATCCTCAAAAGCACCTGTTTTCACTTTCGGCATCCTCCGGAGCAAAAAAGACAAACGTCCAGGTTTTGCTGCCACAGCAAAGGTGCCAGCGGGGAAAAGTGATGCTGGTCCTCACTGCCTCCTGGAACCCCTTCAAATGCCCCACACAATTTGGCCCTCTCTGCTTTCCTGCGGACTCCATCCTCAAAAGCACCTGTTTTCGCTTTCGGCGCTCTCCGGAGCAAAAAAGACAAACGTCCAGCTTTTGCTGCCACAGCAAAGGTGGCAGCGGGGAAAAGTGATGCTGCTCCTCACTGCCTCCTGGAACCCCTTCAAATGCCCCAGACAATTTGGCCCTCTCTGCTTTCCTGCGGACTCCATCCTCAAAAGCACCTGTTTTCGCTTTCGGCGGTGTTTGGAGCAAAAAAGACAAACGTCCAGCTTTTGCTGCCACAGCAAAGGTGGCAGCGGGGAAAAGTGATGCTGGTCCTCACTGCCTCCTGGAACCCCTTCAAATGCCCCAGACAATTTGGCCCTCTCTGCTTTCCTGCGGACTCCATCCTCAAAAGCACCTGTTTTCGCTTTCGGTGCTCTCTGGAGCAAAAAAGACAAACATCCAGCTTTTTTTGCCACAGCAAAGGTGGCAGCGGGGAAAAGTGATGCTGGTCCTCACTGCCTCCTGGAACCCCTTCAAATGCCCCAGACAATTTGGCCCTCTCTGCTTTCCTGTGGACTCCATTTTCAAAAGCACCTGTTTTCTTTTTCAGCAATGTTCGGAGCAAAAAAGACAAACGTCCAGGTTTTGCTGCCACAGCAAAAGTGCCAGCGGGGAAAAGTGATGCTGGTCCTCACTGCCTCCTGGACCCCCTTCAAATGCCCCAGACAATTTGGCCCTCTCTGCTTTCCTGCGGACTCCATCCTCCAAAGCATATGTTTTCGCTTTCGGCGGTGTTTGGAGCAAAAAAGACAAACGTCCAGCTTTTACTGCCACAGCAAAGGTGCCAGCGGGGAAAAGTGATGCTGGTCCTCACTG
This sequence comes from Vanellus vanellus, assembly GCF_965231255.1. Taxonomy (NCBI): domain Eukaryota; kingdom Metazoa; phylum Chordata; class Aves; order Charadriiformes; family Charadriidae; genus Vanellus; species Vanellus vanellus. Next base: position 18,793 of record NW_028128517.1, on the reverse strand, counting down.
CCTCCTGGAACCCCTTCAAATGCCCCAGACAATTTGGCCCTCTCTGATTTCCTGCGGACTCCATCCTCAAAAGGACCTGTTTTGACTTTTGGCGCCCTCCGGAGCAAAAAAGACAAACGTCCAGGTTTTGCTGCCACAGCAAAGGTGGCAGCGGGGAAAAGTGATGCTGGTCCTCACTGCCTCCTGGAACCCCTTCAAATGCCCCAGACAATTTGGCCCTCTCTGATTTCCTGCGGACTCCATCCTCAAAAGCACTTGTTTTCGCTTTAGGCATCCTCCGGAGCAAAAAAGACAAACGTCCAGCTTTTGCTGCCACAGCAAAGGTGCCAGCGGGGAAAAGTGATGCTGGTCCTCACTGCCTCCTGGAACCCCTTCAAATGCCCCAGACAATTTGGCCCTCTCTGCTTTCCTGCGGACTCCATCCTCAAAAGCACCTGTTTTCGCTTTCGGCGCTGTTTGGAGCAAAAAAGACAAACGTCCAGCTTTTGCTGCCACAGCAAAGGTGGAAGTGCGGAAAAGTGATGCTGGTCCTCACTGCCTCCTGGAACCCCTTCAAATGCCCCAGACAATTTGGCCCTCTCTGCTTTCCTGCGGACTCCATCCTCAAAAGCACCTGTTTTCGCTTTCGGCGCTGTTTGGAGCAAAAAAGACAAACGTCCAGCTTTTGCTGCCACAGCAAAGGTGGCAGCGGGGAAAAGTGATGCTGGTCCTCACTGCCTCCTGGAACCCCTTCAAATGCCCCAGACAATTTGGCCCTCTCTGCTTTCCTGCGGACTCCAGCCTCAAAAGCACCTGTTTTCACTTTCGGCGCTGTTTGCAGCAAAAAAGACAAACGTCCAGCTTTTGCTGCCACAGCAAAGGTGCCAGCGGGGAAAAGTGATGCTGGTCCTCACTGCCTCCTGGAACCCCTTCAAATGCCCCAGACAATTTGGCCACCTCTGCTTTCCTGCGGACTCCATCCTCAAAAGCACCTGTTTTCACTTTCGGCGCCCTCCGGAGCAAAAAAGACAAACGTCCAGCTTTTGCTGCCACAGCAAAGGTGCCAGCGGGGAAAAGTGATGCTGGTCCTCACTGCCTCCTGGAACCCCTTCAAATGCCCCAGACAATTTGGCCCTCTCTGCTTTCCTGCGGACTCCATCCTCAAAAGCACCTGTTTTCACTTTCGGTGCTGTTTGGAGCAAAAAAGACAAACGTCCAGCTTTTGCTGCCACAGCAAAAGTGGCAGCGGGGGAAAGTGATGCTGGTCCTCACTGCCTCCTGGAACCCCTTCAAATGCCCCAGACAATTTGGCCCTCTCTGCTTTCCTGCGGACTCCATCCTCAAAAGCACCTGTTTTCGCTTTAGGCATCCTCCGGAGCAAAAAAGACAAACGTCCAGCTTTTGCTGCCACAGCAAAGGTGGCAGCGGGGAAAAGTGATGCTGGTCCTCACTGCCTCCTGGAACCCATTCAAATGCCCCACACAATTTGGTCCTCTCTGCTTTCCTGTGGACTCCATCCTCAAAAGCACCTGTTTTCGATTTCGGCGGTGTTTGGAGCAAAAAAGACAAACGTCCAGCTTTTGCTGCCACAGCAAAGGTGCCAGCGGGGAAAAATGATGCTGGTCCTCACTGCCTCCTGGAACCCCTTCAAATGCCCCACACAATTTGGCCCTCTCTGCTTTCCTGCGGACTCCATCCTCAAAAGCACCTGTTTTCGCTTTAGGCATCCTCCGGAGCAAAAAAGACAAACGTCCAGGTTTTGCTGCCACAGCAAAGGTGCCAGCGGGGAAAAGTGATGCTGGTCCTCACTGCCTCCTGAACCCCCTTCAAATGCCCCAGACAATTTGGCCCTCTCTGCTTTCCTGCGGACTCCATCCTCCAAAGCACCTGTTTTCGCTTTCGGCGGTGTTTGGAGCAAAAAAGACAAACATCCAGCTTTTGCTGCCACAGCAAAGGTGCCAGCGGTGAAAAGTGATGCTGGTCCTCACTGCCTCCTGGAACCCCTTCAAATGCCCCAGACAATTTGGCCCTCTCTGCTTTCCTGCGGACTCCATCCTCAAAAGGACCTGTTTTGACTTTCGGCGCCCTCCGGAGCAAAAAAGACAAACGTCCAGCTTTTGCTGCCACAGCAAAGGTGCCAGCGGGGAAAAGTGATGCTGGTCCTCACTGCCTCCTGGAACCCCTTCAAATGCCCCAGACAATTTGGCCCTCTCTGCTTTCCTGTGGACTCCATCCTCAAAAGCACCTGTTTTCGTTTTCAGGAATGTTTGGAGCAAAAAATACAAACGTCCAGCTTTTGCTGCCACAGCAAAGGTGCCAGCGGGGAAAAGTGATGCTGGTCCTCACTGCCTCCTGGAACCCCTTCAAATGCCCCGCACAATTTGGCCCTCTCTGCTTTCTTACAGACTCCATCCTCAAAAGCACCTGTTTTAGTTTTCGGCGGTGTTTGGAGCAAAAAAGACAAACGTCCAGCTTTTGCTGCCACAGCAAAGGTGGCAGTAGGGAAAAGTGATGCTGGTCCTCACTGCCTCCTGGAACCCCTTCAAATGCCCCAGACAATTTGGCCCTCTCTGCTTTCCTGCGGACTCCATCCTCAAAAGCACCTTTTTTTCGCTTTCGGCGCTGTTTGGAGCAAAAGAGACAAACGTCCAGCTTTTGCTGCCACAGCAAAGGTGGCAGCGGGGAAAAGTGATGCTGGTCCTCACTGCCTCCTGGAACCCCTTCAAATGCCCCAGACAATTTGGCCCTCTCTGCTTTCCTGTGGACTCCATCCTCAAAAGCACCTGTTTTCGATTTCGGCGGTGTTTGGAGCAAAAAAGACAAACGTCCAGGTTTTGCTGCCACAGCAAAGGTGCCAGCGGGGAAAAGTGATGCTGGTCCTCACTGCCTCCTGGAACCCCTTCAAATGCCCCAGACAATTTGGCCCTCTCAGCTTTCCTGCGGACTCCATCCTCAAAAGCACCTGTTTTCACTTTCGGCGCTGTTTGGAGCAAAAAAGACAAACGTCCAGCTTTTGCTGCCACAGCAAAGGTGCCAGCGGGGAAAAGTGATGCTGGTCCTCACTGCCTCCTGCAACCCCTTCAAATGCCCCACACAATTTGGCCCTCTCTGCTTTCCTGCGGACTCCATCCTCAAAAGCACCTGTTTTCACTTTGGGCGCCCTCCGGAGCAAAAAAGACAAACGTCCAGCTTTTGCTGCCACAGCAAAGGTGCCAGCGGGGAAAAGTGATGCTGGTCCTCACTGCCTCCTGGAACCCCTTCAAATGCCCCAGACAATTTCGCCCTCTCTGCTTTCCTGCGGACTCCATCCTCAAAAGCACCTGTTTTCGCTTTCGGCGGTGTTTGGAGCAAAAAAGACAAACGTCCAGCTTTTGCTGCCACAGCAAAGGTGGCAGCGGGGAAAAGTGATGCTGGTCCTCACTGCCTCCTGGAACCCCTTCAAATGCCCCAGACAATTTGGCCCTCTCTGCTTTCCTGCGGACTCCATCCTCAAAAGCACCTGTTTTCGCTTTCGGTGCTCTCTGGAGCAAAAAAGACAAACACCCAGCTTTTTTTGCCACAGCAAAGGTGGCAGCGGGGAAAAGTGATGCTGGTCCTCACTGCCTCCTGGAACCCCTTCAAATGCCCCAGACAATTTGGCCCTCTCTGCTTTCCTGCGGACTCCATCCTCAAAAGCACCTGTTTTTGCTTTCGGTGCTCTCTGGCGCAAAAAAGACAAACATCCAGCTTTTGTTGCCACAGCAAAGGTGCCAGCGGGGAAAAGTGATGCTGGTCCTCACTGCCTCCTGGAACCCCTTCAAATGCCCCAGACAATTTGGCCCTCTCTGCTTTCCTGTGGACTCCATTTTCAAAAGCACCTGTTTTCGTTTTCAGCAATGTTTGGACCAAAAAAGACAAACGTCAAGCTTTTGCTGCCACAGCAAAGGTGGCAGCGGGGAAAAGTGATGCTGGTCCTCACTGCCTCCTGGAACCCCTTCAAATGCCCCAGACAATTTGGCCCTCTCTGCTTTCCTGCGGACTCCATCCTCAAAAGCACCTGTTTTCGTTTTCGGCGGTGTTTGGAGCAAAAAAGACAAACGTCCAGCTTTTGCTGCAACAGCAAAGGTGGCAGCGGGGAAAAGTGATGCTGGTCCTCACTGCCTCCTGGAACCCCTTCAAATGCCCCAGACAATTTGGTCCTCTCTGCTTTCCTGTGGACTCCATCCTCAAAAGCACCTGTTTTAGCTTTCGGCAGTGTTTGGAGCAAAAAAGACAAACGTCCAGGTTTTGCTGCCACAGCAAAGGTGGCAGTGGGGAAAAGTGATGCTGGTCCTCACTGCCCCCTGGAACCCCTTCAAATGCCCCACACAATTTGGCCCTCTCTGCTTTCCTGCGGACTCCATCCACAAAAGCACCTGTTTTCGCTTTAGGCATCCTCCGGAGCAAAAAAGACAAACGTCCAGCTTTTGCTGCCACAGCAAAAGTACCAGCGGGGAAAAGTGATGCTGGTCCTCACTGCCTCCTGGACCCCCTTCAAATGCCCCAGACAATTTGGCCCTCTCTGCTTTCCTGCGGACTCCATCCTCAAAAGCACCTGTTTTCGCTTTCGGCGCTGTTTGGAGCAAAAAAGACAAACGTCCAGCTTTTGCTGCCACAGCAAAGGTGGCAGTGCGGAAAAGTGATGCTGGTCCTCACTGCCTCCTGGAACCCCTTCAAATGCCCCAGACAATTTGGCCCTCTCTGCTTTATTGCGGACTCCATCCTCAAAAGCACCTGTTTTCACTTTCGGCGCCCTCCGGACCAAAAAAGACAAACGTCCAGCTTTTGCTGCCACAGCAAAGGTGGCAGCGGGGAAAAGTGATGCTGGTCCTCACTGCCTCCTGGACCCCCTTCAAATGCCCCAGACAATTTGGCCCTCTCTGCTTTCCTGCGGATACCATCCTCAAAAGCACCTGTTTTCGTTTTCGGCGGTGTTTGGAGCAAAAAAGACAAACGTCCAGCTTTTGCTGCCACAGCAAAGGTGCCAGCGGGGAAAAGTGATGCTGGTCCTCACTGCCTCCTGGAACCCCTTCAAATGCCCCAGACAATTTGGTCCTCTCTGATTTCCTGTGGACTCCATCCTCAAAAGCACCTGTTTTCGTTTTCGGCGCTGTTTGGAGCAAAAAAGACAAACGTCCAGCTTTTGCTGCCACAGCAAAGGTGCCAGCGGGGAAAAATGATGCTGGTCCTCACTGCCTCCTGGAACCCCTTCAAATGCCCCACACAATTTGGCCCTCTCTGCTTTCCTGCGGACTCCATCCTCAAAAGCACCTGTTTTCGCTTTCGGTGCTGTTTGGAGCAAAAAAGACAAACGTCCAGCTTTTGCTGCCACAGCAAAGGTGCCAGCGGGGAAAAGTGATGCTGGTCCTCACTGCCTCCTGGAACCCCTTCAAATGCCCCACACAATTTGGCCCTCTCTGCTTTCCTGCGGACTCCATCCTCAAAAGCACCTGTTTTCGCTTTAAGCATCCTCCGGAGCAAAAAAGACAAACGTCCAGGTTTTGCTGCCACAGCAAAAGTGCCAGCAGGGAAAAGTGATGCTGGTCCTCACTGCCTCCTGAACCCCTTTCAAATGCCCCAGACAATTTGGCCCTCTCTGCTTTCCTGCGGACTCCATCCTCAAAAGCACCTGTTTTCGCTTTCGGCGGTGTTTGGATCAAAAAAGACAAACGTCCAGCTTTTGCTGCCACAGCAAAGGTGCCAGCGGGGAAAAGTGATGCTGGTCCTCACTGCCTCCTGGAACCCCTTCAAATGCCCCAGACAATTTGGCCCTCTCTGATTTCCTGCGGACTCCATCCTCAAAAGGACCTGTTTTGACTTTCGGCGCCCTCCGGAGCAAAAAAGACAAACGTCCAGCTTTTGCTGCCACAGCAAAGGTGGCAGCGGGGAAAAGTGATGCTGGTCCTCACTGCCTCCTGGAACCCCTTCAAATGCCCCAGACAATTTGGCCCTCTCTGCTTTCCTGTGGACTCCATCCTCAAAAGCACCTGTTTTCGTTTTCAGGAATGTTTGGAGCAAAAAATACAAACGTCCAGCTTTTGCTGCCACAGCAAAGGTGCCAGCAAGGAAAAGTGATGCTGGTCCTCACTGCCTCCTGGAACCCCTTCAAATGCCCCAGACAATTTGGCCCTCTCTGATTTCCTGCGGACTCCATCCTCAAAAGGACCTGTTTTTACTTTTGGCGCCCTCCGGAGCAAAAAAGACAAACGTCCAGCTTTTGCTGCCACAGCAAAGGTGGCAGCGGGGAAAAGTGATGCTGGTCCTCACTGCCTCCTGGAACCCCTTCAAATGCCCCAGACAATTTGGCCCTCTCTGCTTTCCTGTGGACTCCATCCTCAAAAGCACCTGTTTTCGTTTTCAGCAATGTTTGGAGCAAAAAATACAAAAGTCCAGGTTTTGCTGCCACAGCAAAGGTGCCAGCGGGGAAAAGTGATGCTGGTCCTCACTGCGTCCTGGAACCCCTTCAAATGCCCCAGACAATTTGGCCCTCTCTGCTTTCCTGCGGACTCCATCCTCAAAAGCACTTGTTTTCGCTTTAGGCATCCTCCGGAGCAAAAAAGACAAACGTCCAGCTTTTGCTGCCACAGCAAAAGTGCCAGCGGGGAAAAGTGATGCTGGTCCTCACTGCCTCCTGGAACCCCTTCAAATGCCCCAGACAATTTGGCCCTCTCTGCTTTCCTGCGGACTCCATCCTCAAAAGCACCTGTTTTCGCTTTCGGCGGTGTTTGGAGCAAAAAAGACAAACGTCCAGCTTTTGCTGCCACAGCAAAGGTGGAAGTGCGGAACAGTGATGCTGGTCCTCACTGCCTCCTGGAACCCCTTCAAATGCCCCAGACAATTTGGCCCTCTCTGCTTTCCTGCGGACTCCATCCTCAAAAGCACCTGTTTTCACTTTCGGCGCCCTCCGGAGCAAAAAAGACAAACGTCCAGCTTTTGCTGCCACAGCAAAGGTGGCAGCGGGGAAAAGTGATGCTGGTCCTCACTGCCTCCTGGAACCCCTTCAAATGCCCCAGACAATTTGGCCCTCTCTGCTTTCCTGCGGACTCCAGCCTCAAAAGCACCTGTTTTCACTTTCGGCGCTGTTTGGAGCAAAAAAGACAAACGTCCAGCTTTTGCTGCCACAGCAAAGGTGCCAGCGGGGAAAAGTGATGCTGGTCCTCACTGGCTCCTGGAACCCCTCCAAATTCCCCAGACAATTTGGCCCTCTCTGCTTTCCTGCGGACTCCATCCTCAAAAGCACCTGTTTTCGCTTTCGGTGCTCTCTGGAGCAAAAAAGACAAACACCCAGCTTTTTTTGCCACAGCAAAGGTGGCAGCGGGGAAAAGTGATGCTGGTCCTCACTGCCTCCTGGAACCCCTTCAAATGCCCCACACAATTTGGCCCTCTCTGCTTTCCTGCGGACTCCATCCTCAAAAGCACCTGTTTTTGCTTTCGGTGCTCTCTGGCGCAAAAAAGACAAACATCCAGCTTTTGTTGCCACAGCAAAGGTGCCAGCGGGGAAAAGTGATGCTGGTCCTCACTGCCTCCTGGAACCCCTTCAAATGCCCCAGACAATTTGGCCCTCTCTGCTTTCCTGTGGACTCCATTTTCAAAAGAACCTGTTTTCGTTTTCAGCAATGTTTGGAACAAAAAAGACAAACGTCAAGCTTTTGCTGCCACAGCAAAGGTGGCAGCGGGGAAAAGTGATGCTGGTCCTCACTGCCTCCTGGAACCCCTTCAAATGCCCCAGACAATTTGGCCCTCTCTGCTTTCCTGCGGACTCCATCCTCAAAAGCACCTGTTTTCGCTTTCGGCGGTGTTTGGAGCAAAAAAGACAAACGTCCAGCTTTTGCTGCCACAGCAAAGGTGGCAGTGCGGAAAAGTGATGCTGGTCCTCACTGCCTCCTGGAACCCCTTCAAATGCCCCAGACAATTTGGCCCTCTCTGCTTTCCTGCGGACTCCATCCTCAAAAGCACCTGTTTTCACTTTCGGCGCTGTTTGGAGCAAAAAAGACAAACGTCCAGCTTTTGCTGCCACAGCAAAGGTGGCAGTGCGGAAAAGTGATGCTGGTCCTCACTGCCTCCTGGAACCCCTTCAAATGCCCCAGACAATTTGGCCCTCTCTGCTTTACTGCGGACTCCATCCTCAAAAGCACCTGTTTTCACTTTCGGCGCCCTCCGGACCAAAAAAGACAAACGTCCAGCTTTTGCTGCCACAGCAAAGGTGGCAGCGGGGAAAAGTGATGCTGGTCCTCACTGCCTCCTGGACCCCCTTCAAATGCCCCAGACAATTTGGCCCTCTCTGCTTTCCTGCGGATACCATCCTCAAAAGCACCTGTTTTCGTTTTCGGCGGTGTTTGGAGCAAAAAAGACAAACGTCCAGCTTTTGCTGCCACAGCAAAGGTGCCAGCGGGGAAAAGTGATGCTGGTCCTCACTGCATCCTGGAACCCCTTCAAATGCCCCAGACAATTTGGTCCTCTCTGATTTCCTGTGGACTCCATCCTCAAAAGCACCTGTTTTCGTTTTCGGCTGTGTTTGGAGCAAAAAAGACAAACGTCCAGCTTTTGCTGCCACAGCAAAGGTGCCAGCGGGGAAAAATGATGCTGGTCCTCACTGCCTCCTGGAACCCCTTCAAATGCCCCAGACAATTTGGCCCTCTCTGCTTTCCTGCGGACTCCATCCTCAAAAGCACCTGTTTTCGCTTTCGGTGCTGTTTGGAGCAAAAAAGACAAACGTCCAGCTTTTGCTGCCACAGCAAAGGTGCCAGCGGGGAAAAGTGATGCTGGTCCTCACTGCCTCCTGGAACCCCTTCAAATGCCCCACACAATTTGGCCCTCTCTGCTTTCCTGCGGACTCCATCCTCAAAAGCACCTGTTTTCGCTTTAAGCATCCTCCGGAGCAAAAAAGACAAACGTCCAGGTTTTGCTGCCACAGCAAAAGTGCCAGCAGGGAAAAGTGATGCTGGTCCTCACTGCCTCCTGAACCCCTTTCAAATGCCCCAGACAATTTGGCCCTCTCTGCTTTCCTGCGGACTCCATCCTCAAAAGCACCTGTTTTCGCTTTCGGCGGTGTTTGGATCAAAAAAGACAAACGTCCAGCTTTTGCTGCCACAGCAAAGGTGCCAGCGGGGAAAAGTGATGCTGGTCCTCACTGCCTCCTGGAACCCCTTCAAATGCCCCAGACAATTTGGCCCTCTCTGATTTCCTGCGGACTCCATCCTCAAAAGGACCTGTTTTGACTTTCGGCGCCCTCCGGAGCAAAAAAGACAAACGTCCAGCTTTTGCTGCCACAGCAAAGGTGGCAGCGGGGAAAAGTGATGCTGGTCCTCACTGCCTCCTGGAACCCCTTCAAATGCCCCAGACAATTTGGCCCTCTCTGCTTTCCTGTGGACTCCATCCTCAAAAGCACCTGTTTTCGTTTTCAGGAATGTTTGGAGCAAAAAATACAAACGTCCAGCTTTTGCTGCCACAGCAAAGGTGCCAGCAAGGAAAAGTGATGCTGGTCCTCACTGCCTCCTGGAACCCCTTCAAATGCCCCAGACAATTTGGCCCTCTCTGATTTCCTGCGGACTCCATCCTCAAAAGGACCTGTTTTTGCTTTTGGCGCCCTCCGGAGCAAAAAAGACAAACGTCCAGCTTTTGCTGCCACAGCAAAGGTGGCAGCGGGGAAAAGTGATGCTGGTCCTCACTGCCTCCTGGAACCCCTTCAAATGCCCCAGACAATTTGGCCCTCTCTGCTTTCCTGTGGACTCCATCCTCAAAAGCACCTGTTTTCGTTTTCAGCAATGTTTGGAGCAAAAAATACAAAAGTCCAGGTTTTGCTGCCACAGCAAAGGTGCCAGCGGGGAAAAGTGATGCTGGTCCTCACTGCCTCCTGGAACCCCTTCAAATGCCCCAGACAATTTGGCCCTCTCTGCTTTCCTGCGGACTCCATCCTCAAAAGCACTTGTTTTCGCTTTAGGCATCCTCCGGAGCAAAAAAGACAAACGTCCAGCTTTTGCTGCCACAGCAAAAGTGCCAGCGGGGAAAAGTGATGCTGGTCCTCACTGCCTCCTGGAACCCCTTCAAATGCCCCAGACAATTTGGCCCTCTCTGCTTTCCTGCGGACTCCATCCTCAAAAGCACCTGTTTTCGCTTTCGGCGGTGTTTGGAGCAAAAAAGACAAACGTCCAGCTTTTGCTGCCACAGCAAAGGTGGAAGTGCGGAACAGTGATGCTGGTCCTCACTGCCTCCTGGAACCCCTTCAAATGCCCCAGACAATTTGGCCCTCTCTGCTTTCCTGCGGACTCCATCCTCAAAAGCACCTGTTTTCACTTTCGGCGCCCTCCGGAGCAAAAAAGACAAACGTCCAGCTTTTGCTGCCACAGCAAAGGTGGCAGCGGGGAAAAGTGATGCTGGTCCTCACTGCCTCCTGGAACCCCTTCAAATGCCCCAGACAATTTGGCCCTCTCTGCTTTCCTGCGGACTCCAGCCTCAAAAGCACCTGTTTTCACTTTCGGCGCTGTTTGGAGCAAAAAAGACAAACGTCCAGCTTTTGCTGCCACAGCAAAGGTGCCAGCGGGGAAAAGTGATGCTGGTCCTCACTGGCTCCTGGAACCCCTCCAAATTCCCCAGACAATTTGGCCCTCTCTGCTTTCCTGCGGACTCCATCCTCAAAAGCACCTGTTTTCGCTTTCGGTGCTCTCTGGAGCAAAAAAGACAAACACCCAGCTTTTTTTGCCACAGCAAAGGTGGCAGCGGGGAAAAGTGATGCTGGTCCTCACTGCCTCCTGGAACCCCTTCAAATGCCCCACACAATTTGGCCCTCTCTGCTTTCCTGCGGACTCCATCCTCAAAAGCACCTGTTTTTGCTTTCGGTGCTCTCTGGCGCAAAAAAGACAAACATCCAGCTTTTGTTGCCACAGCAAAGGTGCCAGCGGGGAAAAGTGATGCTGGTCCTCACTGCCTCCTGGAACCCCTTCAAATGCCCCAGACAATTTGGCCCTCTCTGCTTTCCTGTGGACTCCATTTTCAAAAGCACCTGTTTTCGTTTTCAGCAATGTTTGGAACAAAAAAGACAAACGTCAAGCTTTTGCTGCCACAGCAAAGGTGGCAGCGGGGAAAAGTGATGCTGGTCCTCACTGCCTCCTGGAACCCCTTCAAATGCCCCAGACAATTTGGCCCTCTCTGCTTTCCTGCGGACTCCAGCCTCAAAAGCACCTGTTTTCGTTTTTGGCGGTGTTTGGAGCAAAAAAGACAAACGTCCAGCTTTTGCTGCAACAGCAAAGGTGGCAGCGGGGAAAAGTGATGCTGGTCCTCACTGCCTCCTGGAACCCCTTCAAATGCCCCAGACAATTTGGTCCTCTTTGCTTTCCTGTGGACTCCATCCTCAAAAGCACCTGTTTTAGCTTTCGGCAGTGTTTGGAGCAAAAAAGACAAACGTCCAGGTTTTGCTACCACAGCAAAGGTGCCAGCGGGGAAAAGTGATGCTGGTCCTCACTGCCTCCTGGAACCCCTTCAAATGCCCCAGACAATTTGGCCCTCTCTGCTTTCCTGCGGACTCCATCCTCAAAAGCACCTGTTTTCACTTTCGGTGCTGTTTGGAGCAAAAAAGACAAACGTCCAGCTTTTGCTGCCACAGCAAAAGTGGCAGCGGGGGAAAGTGATGCTGGTCCTCACTGCCTCCTGGAACCCCTTCAAATGCCCCAGACAATTTGGCCCTCTCTGCTTTCCTGCGGACTCCATCCTCAAAAGCACCTGTTTTCGCTTTAGGCATCCTCCGGAGCAAAAAAGACAAACGTCCAGCTTTTGCTGCCACAGCAAAGGTGGCAGCGGGGAAAAGTGATGCTGGTCCTCACTGCCTCCTGGAACCCATTCAAATGCCCCACACAATTTGGTCCTCTCTGCTTTCCTGTGGACTCCATCCTCAAAAGCACCTGTTTTCGATTTCGGCGGTGTTTGGAGCAAAAAAGACAAACGTCCAGCTTTTGCTGCCACAGCAAAGGTGCCAGCGGGGAAAAATGATGCTGGTCCTCACTGCCTCCTGGAACCCCTTCAAATGCCCCACACAATTTGGCCCTCTCTGCTTTCCTGCGGACTCCATCCTCAAAAGCACCTGTTTTCGCTTTAGGCATCCTCCGGAGCAAAAAAGACAAACGTCCAGGTTTTGCTGCCACAGCAAAGGTGCCAGCGGGGAAAAGTGATGCTGGTCCTCACTGCCTCCTGAACCCCCTTCAAATGCCCCAGACAATTTGGCCCTCTCTGCTTTCCTGCGGACTCCATCCTCCAAAGCACCTGTTTTCGCTTTCGGCGGTGTTTGGAGCAAAAAAGACAAACATCCAGCTTTTGCTGCCACAGCAAAGGTGCCAGCGGTGAAAAGTGATGCTGGTCCTCACTGCCTCCTGGAACCCCTTCAAATGCCCCAGACAATTTGGCCCTCTCTGCTTTCCTGCGGACTCCATCCTCAAAAGGACCTGTTTTGACTTTCGGCGCCCTCCGGAGCAAAAAAGACAAACGTCCAGCTTTTGCTGCCACAGCAAAGGTGCCAGCGGGGAAAAGTGATGCTGGTCCTCACTGCCTCCTGGAACCCCTTCAAATGCCCCAGACAATTTGGCCCTCTCTGCTTTCCTGTGGACTCCATCCTCAAAAGCACCTGTTTTCGTTTTCAGGAATGTTTGGAGCAAAAAATACAAACGTCCAGCTTTTGCTGCCACAGCAAAGGTGCCAGCGGGGAAAAGTGATGCTGGTCCTCACTGCCTCCTGGAACCCCTTCAAATGCCCCGCACAATTTGGCCCTCTCTGCTTTCTTACAGACTCCATCCTCAAAAGCACCTGTTTTAGTTTTCGGCGGTGTTTGGAGCAAAAAAGACAAACGTCCAGCTTTTGCTGCCACAGCAAAGGTGGCAGTAGGGAAAAGTGATGCTGGTCCTCACTGCCTCCTGGAACCCCTTCAAATGCCCCAGACAATTTGGCCCTCTCTGCTTTCCTGCGGACTCCATCCTCAAAAGCACCTTTTTTTCGCTTTCGGCGCTGTTTGGAGCAAAAGAGACAAACGTCCAGCTTTTGCTGCCACAGCAAAGGTGGCAGCGGGGAAAAGTGATGCTGGTCCTCACTGCCTCCTGGAACCCCTTCAAATGCCCCAGACAATTTGGCCCTCTCTGCTTTCCTGTGGACTCCATCCTCAAAAGCACCTGTTTTCGATTTCGGCGGTGTTTGGAGCAAAAAAGACAAACGTCCAGGTTTTGCTGCCACAGCAAAGGTGCCAGCGGGGAAAAGTGATGCTGGTCCTCACTGCCTCCTGGAACCCCTTCAAATGCCCCAGACAATTTGGCCCTCTCAGCTTTCCTGCGGACTCCATCCTCAAAAGCACCTGTTTTCACTTTCGGCGCTGTTTGGAGCAAAAAAGACAAACGTCCAGCTTTTGCTGCCACAGCAAAGGTGCCAGCGGGGAAAAGTGATGCTGGTCCTCACTGCCTCCTGCAACCCCTTCAAATGCCCCACACAATTTGGCCCTCTCTGCTTTCCTGCGGACTCCATCCTCAAAAGCACCTGTTTTCACTTTGGGCGCCCTCCGGAGCAAAAAAGACAAACGTCCAGCTTTTGCTGCCACAGCAAAGGTGCCAGCGGGGAAAAGTGATGCTGGTCCTCACTGCCTCCTGGAACCCCTTCAAATGCCCCAGACAATTTCGCCCTCTCTGCTTTCCTGCGGACTCCATCCTCAAAAGCACCTGTTTTCGCTTTCGGCGGTGTTTGGAGCAAAAAAGACAAACGTCCAGCTTTTGCTGCCACAGCAAAGGTGGCAGCGGGGAAAAGTGATGCTGGTCCTCACTGCCTCCTGGAACCCCTTCAAATGCCCCAGACAATTTGGCCCTCTCTGCTTTCCTGCGGACTCCATCCTCAAAAGCACCTGTTTTCGCTTTCGGTGCTCTCTGGAGCAAAAAAGACAAACACCCAGCTTTTTTTGCCACAGCAAAGGTGGCAGCGGGGAAAAGTGATGCTGGTCCTCACTGCCTCCTGGAACCCCTTCAAATGCCCCAGACAATTTGGCCCTCTCTGCTTTCCTGCGGACTCCATCCTCAAAAGCACCTGTTTTTGCTTTCGGTGCTCTCTGGCGCAAAAAAGACAAACATCCAGCTTTTGTTGCCACAGCAAAGGTGCCAGCGGGGAAAAGTGATGCTGGTCCTCACTGCCTCCTGGAACCCCTTCAAATGCCCCAGACAATTTGGCCCTCTCTGCTTTCCTGTGGACTCCATTTTCAAAAGCACCTGTTTTCGTTTTCAGCAATGTTTGGACCAAAAAAGACAAACGTCAAGCTTTTGCTGCCACAGCAAAGGTGGCAGCGGGGAAAAGTGATGCTGGTCCTCACTGCCTCCTGGAACCCCTTCAAATGCCCCAGACAATTTGGCCCTCTCTGCTTTCCTGCGGACTCCATCCTCAAAAGCACCTGTTTTCGTTTTCGGCGGTGTTTGGAGCAAAAAAGACAAACGTCCAGCTTTTGCTGCAACAGCAAAGGTGGCAGCGGGGAAAAGTGATGCTGGTCCTCACTGCCTCCTGGAACCCCTTCAAATGCCCCAGACAATTTGGTCCTCTCTGCTTTCCTGTGGACTCCATCCTCAAAAGCACCTGTTTTAGCTTTCGGCAGTGTTTGGAGCAAAAAAGACAAACGTCCAGGTTTTGCTGCCACAGCAAAGGTGGCAGTGGGGAAAAGTGATGCTGGTCCTCACTGCCCCCTGGAACCCCTTCAAATGCCCCACACAATTTGGCCCTCTCTGCTTTCCTGCGGACTCCATCCACAAAAGCACCTGTTTTCGCTTTAGGCATCCTCCGGAGCAAAAAAGACAAACGTCCAGCTTTTGCTGCCACAGCAAAAGTACCAGCGGGGAAAAGTGATGCTGGTCCTCACTGCCTCCTGGACCCCCTTCAAATGCCCCAGACAATTTGGCCCTCTCTGCTTTCCTGCGGACTCCATCCTCAAAAGCACCTGTTTTCGCTTTCGGCGCTGTTTGGAGCAAAAAAGACAAACGTCCAGCTTTTGCTGCCACAGCAAAGGTGGCAGTGCGGAAAAGTGATGCTGGTCCTCACTGCCTCCTGGAACCCCTTCAAATGCCCCAGACAATTTGGCCCTCTCTGCTTTATTGCGGACTCCATCCTCAAAAGCACCTGTTTTCACTTTCGGCGCCCTCCGGACCAAAAAAGACAAACGTCCAGCTTTTGCTGCCACAGCAAAGGTGGCAGCGGGGAAAAGTGATGCTGGTCCTCACTGCCTCCTGGACCCCCTTCAAATGCCCCAGACAATTTGGCCCTCTCTGCTTTCCTGCGGATACCATCCTCAAAAGCACCTGTTTTCGTTTTCGGCGGTGTTTGGAGCAAAAAAGACAAACGTCCAGCTTTTGCTGCCACAGCAAAGGTGCCAGCGGGGAAAAGTGATGCTGGTCCTCACTGCCTCCTGGAACCCCTTCAAATGCCCCAGACAATTTGGTCCTCTCTGATTTCCTGTGGACTCCATCCTCAAAAGCACCTGTTTTCGTTTTCGGCGCTGTTTGGAGCAAAAAAGACAAACGTCCAGCTTTTGCTGCCACAGCAAAGGTGCCAGCGGGGAAAAATGATGCTGGTCCTCACTGCCTCCTGGAACCCCTTCAAATGCCCCACACAATTTGGCCCTCTCTGCTTTCCTGCGGACTCCATCCTCAAAAGCACCTGTTTTCGCTTTCGGTGCTGTTTGGAGCAAAAAAGACAAACGTCCAGCTTTTGCTGCCACAGCAAAGGTGCCAGCGGGGAAAAGTGATGCTGGTCCTCACTGCCTCCTGGAACCCCTTCAAATGCCCCACACAATTTGGCCCTCTCTGCTTTCCTGCAGACTCCATCCTCAAAAGCACCTGTTTTCGCTTTAAGCATCCTCCGGAGCAAAAAAGACAAACGTCCAGGTTTTGCTGCCACAGCAAAAGTGCCAGCAGGGAAAAGTGATGCTGGTCCTCACTGCCTCCTGAACCCCTTTCAAATGCCCCAGACAATTTGGCCCTCTCTGCTTTCCTGCGGACTCCATCCTCAAAAGCACCTGTTTTCGCTTTCGGCGGTGTTTGGATCAAAAAAGACAAACGTCCAGCTTTTGCTGCCACAGCAAAGGTGCCAGCGGGGAAAAGTGATGCTGGTCCTCACTGCCTCCTGGAACCCCTTCAAATGCCCCAGACAATTTGGCCCTCTCTGATTTCCTGCGGACTCCATCCTCAAAAGGACCTGTTTTGACTTTCGGCGCCCTCCGGAGCAAAAAAGACAAACGTCCAGCTTTTGCTGCCACAGCAAAGGTGGCAGCGGGGAAAAGTGATGCTGGTCCTCACTGCCTCCTGGAACCCCTTCAAATGCCCCAGACAATTTGGCCCTCTCTGCTTTCCTGTGGACTCCATCCTCAAAAGCACCTGTTTTCGTTTTCAGGAATGTTTGGAGCAAAAAATACAAACGTCCAGCTTTTGCTGCCACAGCAAAGGTGCCAGCAAGGAAAAGTGATGCTGGTCCTCACTGCCTCCTGGAACCCCTTCAAATGCCCCAGACAATTTGGCCCTCTCTGATTTCCTGCGGACTCCATCCTCAAAAGGACCTGTTTTTACTTTTGGCGCCCTCCGGAGCAAAAAAGACAAACGTCCAGCTTTTGCTGCCACAGCAAAGGTGGCAGCGGGGAAAAGTGATGCTGGTCCTCACTGCCTCCTGGAACCCCTTCAAATGCCCCAGACAATTTGGCCCTCTCTGCTTTCCTGTGGACTCCATCCTCAAAAGCACCTGTTTTCGTTTTCAGCAATGTTTGGAGCAAAAAATACAAAAGTCCAGGTTTTGCTGCCACAGCAAAGGTGCCAGCGGGGAAAAGTGATGCTGGTCCTCACTGCGTCCTGGAACCCCTTCAAATGCCCCAGACAATTTGGCCCTCTCTGCTTTCCTGCGGACTCCATCCTCAAAAGCACTTGTTTTCGCTTTAGGCATCCTCCGGAGCAAAAAAGACAAACGTCCAGCTTTTGCTGCCACAGCAAAAGTGCCAGCGGGGAAAAGTGATGCTGGTCCTCACTGCCTCCTGGAACCCCTTCAAATGCCCCAGACAATTTGGCCCTCTCTGCTTTCCTGCGGACTCCATCCTCAAAAGCACCTGTTTTCGCTTTCGGCGGTGTTTGGAGCAAAAAAGACAAACGTCCAGCTTTTGCTGCCACAGCAAAGGTGGAAGTGCGGAACAGTGATGCTGGTCCTCACTGCCTCCTGGAACCCCTTCAAATGCCCCAGACAATTTGGCCCTCTCTGCTTTCCTGCGGACTCCATCCTCAAAAGCACCTGTTTTCACTTTCGGCGCCCTCCGGAGCAAAAAAGACAAACGTCCAGCTTTTGCTGCCACAGCAAAGGTGGCAGCGGGGAAAAGTGATGCTGGTCCTCACTGCCTCCTGGAACCCCTTCAAATGCCCCAGACAATTTGGCCCTCTCTGCTTTCCTGCGGACTCCAGCCTCAAAAGCACCTGTTTTCACTTTCGGCGCTGTTTGGAGCAAAAAAGACAAACGTCCAGCTTTTGCTGCCACAGCAAAGGTGCCAGCGGGGAAAAGTGATGCTGGTCCTCACTGGCTCCTGGAACCCCTCCAAATTCCCCAGACAATTTGGCCCTCTCTGCTTTCCTGCGGACTCCATCCTCAAAAGCACCTGTTTTCGCTTTCGGTGCTCTCTGGAGCAAAAAAGACAAACACCCAGCTTTTTTTGCCACAGCAAAGGTGGCAGCGGGGAAAAGTGATGCTGGTCCTCACTGCCTCCTGGAACCCCTTCAAATGCCCCACACAATTTGGCCCTCTCTGCTTTCCTGCGGACTCCATCCTCAAAAGCACCTGTTTTTGCTTTCGGTGCTCTCTGGCGCAAAAAAGACAAACATCCAGCTTTTGTTGCCACAGCAAAGGTGCCAGCGGGGAAAAGTGATGCTGGTCCTCACTGCCTCCTGGAACCCCTTCAAATGCCCCAGACAATTTGGCCCTCTCTGCTTTCCTGTGGACTCCATTTTCAAAAGAACCTGTTTTCGTTTTCAGCAATGTTTGGAACAAAAAAGACAAACGTCAAGCTTTTGCTGCCACAGCAAAGGTGGCAGCGGGGAAAAGTGATGCTGGTCCTCACTGCCTCCTGGAACCCCTTCAAATGCCCCAGACAATTTGGCCCTCTCTGCTTTCCTGCGGACTCCATCCTCAAAAGCACCTGTTTTCGCTTTCGGCGGTGTTTGGAGCAAAAAAGACAAACGTCCAGCTTTTGCTGCCACAGCAAAGGTGGCAGTGCGGAAAAGTGATGCTGGTCCTCACTGCCTCCTGGAACCCCTTCAAATGCCCCAGACAATTTGGCCCTCTCTGCTTTCCTGCGGACTCCATCCTCAAAAGCACCTGTTTTCACTTTCGGCGCTGTTTGGAGCAAAAAAGACAAACGTCCAGCTTTTGCTGCCACAGCAAAGGTGGCAGTGCGGAAAAGTGATGCTGGTCCTCACTGCCTCCTGGAACCCCTTCAAATGCCCCAGACAATTTGGCCCTCTCTGCTTTACTGCGGACTCCATCCTCAAAAGCACCTGTTTTCACTTTCGGCGCCCTCCGGACCAAAAAAGACAAACGTCCAGCTTTTGCTGCCACAGCAAAGGTGGCAGCGGGGAAAAGTGATGCTGGTCCTCACTGCCTCCTGGACCCCCTTCAAATGCCCCAGACAATTTGGCCCTCTCTGCTTTCCTGCGGATACCATCCTCAAAAGCACCTGTTTTCGTTTTCGGCGGTGTTTGGAGCAAAAAAGACAAACGTCCAGCTTTTGCTGCCACAGCAAAGGTGCCAGCGGGGAAAAGTGATGCTGGTCCTC